>NW_014332762.1:2251308-2265530 GCF_000341935.2 Cephus cinctus
GTGAGGGGGAAGGGCTTTGGCCATTTCTTGTAAGCGGAATCACGATGTGAAGTTATGAATGAGAGCCTCAGGGTTAGGCCTAAGCAAGGGCAAGGGGGCGAGCTGTGGCGAAGGGCCGGCGCTGCCGGAGCCCCATATTTTAATTATACACCAGTAAACGGTAAAGAGGAGCCGCCCTTGGGTCTCGAATGCACAATTCATGGACGCGCAAAGCCTCCGGCTAATCCGTTTTCGGGATCGTCCTGTATCCCCACATACCTCGCCATTCCGGAACTTTCCATCCCTTCCCTTTTCCTCTCGTAGCCTCCCGCAAGTTACACATGACTTTATTCTTTCTCTTGTAAACCGCAGTATTTCGCATACTCTCCGTCTCCCTCTCTCTTTCCTGGCCAGTATACCTGCAGGGCCGTCGGAAGGTTTGCAGAGTCGAAGCGGTTGACATGGTCGTTGTTCCTGTTAGTTAATGGATTCTGGGTCGAGGAGGTCGAGCGACACTCTTCGTCTTTGGAAAAAATACCATTCCCGGAGGTAGGATCCTGTCAGGGTGGTCTGCGTTCAATTTTCAGGATTCCAGATTGACCTTGATTTTTCGACAGTCGAACTCCGCCAGTCCGAAATCATTCTACAGACTATCGCAACGTGCGACATCATTATGAGAATTTGAAGGCATTTGAACGGCAAAAAAGAAGGAGAAACTGTATACTTGGACATTTGGATCGGCAGTAGTAAAGGCGATGTGCTTTACTGTAGATACGTTGTAATTAATGGACTTTCCATCGGTGCATGTTTTGGTTTCAGCAGCGTGCTTCTGCTTTCGACGCAGGTGTCGAAAATCTCACTCCGAACACTACCGAGGTGAATGGACGACGGGGGAGGGGAGGGGGAATCCTGCAGAAATTAATTGCAAAAGTTGTATACTTGCTTCAAAAAGAGAGAGAGAGAGAGAGAGAGAGAGAGAGAGAGAGAGAGAGAGAGAGAGAAGATTCCGCCTTTGTCCACGAATGCTACTCGAAAATCGACAGTCCTTCGTGATTTGCTAGTTTTGCGTAAAACAAAGTCACGCGTGTACGTATAGATAGCACTCACGTGAAAACTATACAGACAATAGTAATTTTTATTATAGCACGTGCGCAATACTCGTAGGTGAAGCGGCAATATCAGGAGTTACGTATACATATGTATAGCTGTCAAAGCTCCGTCGATATCAAAGCTGATGACAGGTGAGAGATGCCAATGAAAATGGCAATCAAGCAAATGCAACGGCGGTGAAACCTCGCATGGCTAACGTAATCGCAGCACGTGTCTCAATCCGATTCAGCGAAAGACTGCGGATCGTTGCGTAACTGGAACGTCCTGTGCCTGTCGGCGGCGTCAGCTAGCTCGGTAGTCGGTAGGCAGGCAGGTAGGAGAACGAAGACAGAGAGGCAAAACGGCAAGGGAATACTTGGGGTGGAAGAGAGCGACTGCATGTTATCAAGAAGGAAGTTATCAGAGAAGGAATATGGGGAGAAAGGAGAAAGGAGAGAGGAGAGAGAAGCCGAGCACGTGCTCGCGTATCCCAGAAGAGTTTCCGACAACCGCGAGGACACACGGGCTGCCGTCCGTGGACGCTCCGTTTCTGCAGTTTCACGCATATCGCACGCGCGATTGGGATAATGTATTCCTGGTTGAAGCAGTTGGGATTATCGAGTCCCGTATATTCGCTCTTTTCCACTGTTAGTCGAGCTCTTCTTCCTTTGACTTACCTACGATCTCTTGCCTGTACTGTGTGCTGTGCCAGGGGCGCACGTGCACCCATCGCTTCCATGGAACGTGACGGACCTCGCCCTATCAGGGACACAGATAACAGGAGGTCGAGATACATCAGGCGCAAGGCCTACCTACGTTGGCACGTCAAAGCCACGCTGAGCCACGCTGGACTGGCTGGACTGGCTGGACTGGCTGGACTCGCTGCGTTCATTGCTAGTCCAGTCTTGCCTTCTACTGCAGCATGTCGCATGTCCCTAGTACTTGGCCATTTCACTCTTTCGCGCTCCGAGCTTCATTGGCTGCCGATGAAAATTCCTCCACTAATTTCACTGCGAAACCCACTTTACCGACTGTTTTCCTTCTCCGTAGATAATCTTAATAATGTGGGATTGCTGCGGTGTCGCTGCGAACGCGCCTTTAACCTGGGCGGTGACCAGTAGCCAGTAACCAAACCGGTAGCCGCGGCAGCCAACTAGCCACCTCGTCAGTGCCCGCTTCGCTGCTCTCTGAAGTGTCCATCGACTTCTTTAATTTAAATAAACTACCGGTCCGAACGACGTCTACGTATTAATTTGCGCGTCCCATGAATTCCTCTCGCGAGTCGGACCGGCCGTGCGACTCCGGGTCCTTGCTTCTTGACACTTCTTCACTCGATTTTAATATAATTATATAACATAAACGAACGCGTACTCAGCAGCTAATTTTACTTGAAACTGACCGGTAAGATACTTTATTTCCAATGGGCCAATTTAAGTAATCTTGCATGCACACAATTTGAGGAGTGTTAGTGAAAAGTTGCTGGTTCAGGCAGCGCAGGAACATTGCACGTAATATGCCGTGTGCCGATGTTCTTGGCAATGTTGGTCATGCCGGTTATGCCGGTTATGCCGGAGTGGCGCTGGGGATGAACGGAGGATCGATGGATGGGTGTCTGCGGGTGGGTGGCTATAGTTGCCTGCGATAATGCGTCCAGTTCGGAAGGGGACGTACGAGAGGACGAATGATTTAACGTCTCTAGGCGATTGTGCTGCTGACGAACGCAGACCATCACGATCTGCTGAAGCGGATGGACTGTATGCTGCGTCTCAGTAACAGGCTGCACTTTGGGCTCTCTGTCCCAGCTTGTTTCTACGAATTCATGGCTAATACGGTGGAAGGCAGCGCGACGTTGCGTATATTGACATTTTGAAGGCTGGACCCGAACGACCTCGAGGAGATTCAGCCACTTAAAATACTCCAACCACCTCACGTCCATATCTCGGGAAAAGCTCTATTCCTCCTCAGGAAAATATATCGGTTTAACATTTTCTACGTAGAACGTCACGCTATCTCGTGTATCCTCCTTATCTCTTGTTTGCCTTCTTCATCTCTGCCGCCTACGTCTAGCAACTGATGTGGGATAATGTGTGCGGTATGAACGATCACCAAAAGTCAGATTGAAATTTAATATTTTCATTAGGAAATGAACAATTCCATTGGCAACCGGCACACGAGGATGCGACACTAAAGAAGAGAGGAAGTGTGAAAAGGGGGAAAACCTGAAACAGGCGAAATGAACACAGGCCCCATTGCGCCATAATAAATTGAACAGACGATCGAATTACTGAATAACCTAATAAAGGTCAGTAAGATCTCGTTGGGCGACACACGTGAAAAATGGATGAACTCTCAGGTTCTCGACATTAAAACGAGAGCGGCTGGACCATGTCCAGCTACCGACACTACGGCCTGTCCTATACTATATCAGAGCCACAGAGTCCCACTGTGCGTGGATGTATACGATACTTTCTCAATTCCTCAATTTCACGAACGCGGTTTTCAGTCAGCTATCGTCTTTCGCAAATCTTCATTAGCTTTCGAGAGCTATCGACTATCCGTGGATCGTAGAATCCTCTGGCACGCACTTCGGCAGTGCCAGTACGTTGCTCCCTTTGCGAGGCTGGCGATCAGATTTCCCAAGCAAACACGTACAAAACTGATATGACTCTCTTACCATCAACAGACAGTTCCGTCAAAAAGGATGGCAGAAAGTAGGAATTGGCAGATGGATTCACTGACAATGAGTATAGTGAGATCGCCCTACGAAATTGCTTATATTTATCATTAATTTTGTAATAGGAACTTTACGGGCCTCATCCGTTCGAAGCTTATTCGGTGATTGCGGCGACAATGGCGTCAGATTACAACTAAACCTGCAGTTACCTATGTCTACCGCTGTCCTAGCCGTCGCCATATCAACTGAACAGCCAGCCTTTATAACAATGAGTAATTTGAGCCTCCGCTATCGTAAACGTTTCACGCCCACCTCCCCAAAATTCAACTTTGGATGAATATCCGGGTGGGTTATTTTTTTCACGCATCCATCGGTCTATCCATCCAATCGTCGAGTGATATACCAATACCAACAATCCTATACGGATACTCGAGTGTATTCTCTTATTGTTATAATGCTGGCCATGCTGCTATAGTACACGCACTTGTCGACGATCGAGACTTCCGCGCACGGTTGGATATTATATGTGGGGCACGTGGTCCCAGGCTCACGCATAGAGACACACGTGCACGCGTTCAGTCCGCAGGGATTGGTTTATTTTTCGTAGCCGTACTGGAAATGCTTCGAGCTCGGTCAAAGATAATAAATTCGCACGCGGTCTTACTCTTTACTCTTGGCCGAGTCCACATGTGTCGCAGATGCCGCTCCTTGCTTGTCAATAATCCCCACGGTTCTCGGACTTTCGGCAACAGCAGCGAATTCATTATGAGTTTACGAGACTGACACAAAGGAATATTGGAATCGATTTATTTCTATTGGATAAAACAGTCGGAAGGTCTATAGGCAACGGTTATTATCAGAGATCGTGCTTTCCCAAACAGACCCAACAGACAAGTTGACGAGTTAGAGAACAACCTGTCATTGACTCTTCCAGCAGCAGCAGCCCTCCTGAATCTTCGTATTCCTCGCTGGCGCTTTGTCTCTGCGTTACAGTGGTGAACAAGGCAGAGGCTGCAGCGAGAAGAAAGGTGAAAGAAAGAGACAGAGATAAAGAGGCGCGTATAAAGCAGCAGTTAGGGCAAAACCTACGTCAACTCGAGTCAGCCTGACAGCGACAACATCGATGGCAGGCTGATCTGCACGAAGGCGCAGCCTGGGCTCCACGGTGAATGGGGGATTATTTAGCAGTCAGGATGCCTGGGGCCAGGATAAGGGGCTGCGCGTTCGCCGACTCAACTTTTAGAATTGCTGGGTACGCATTTGTGTACCAGCCACCTCCCCTAGCCACCGCATTTCTACCTACAACCTGTGCATCCCGCCATCCCCTGGCTCTCGTCCGTGCCTGCCTGGGTGCCTGCCTGGGTGCCTGCCTGGGTGCCTGCCTGGGTGCCCTCGTTCTTCGTCGCCGAGGTGTAGGAGAAGAGGCAAAAACGAGCCGCGTCATCTGCTCCGAATCCCAACTCTCTCTTTTTCTCTTTCTGACTCTCTTGTGATTCTTCCTCTTGCTTCTAAGCGTACTTTCCCTCACTCGTCCTCCTTCTCGACTTCTCACTCTCTCTCACTCTCTCTCTCTCTTCGGAACTCACCCTGAGCCATATTAAAACGTGCCGTCTGTCCCAAACGCTAGGATCTCCCCTTGCGACGGCGCGCATACAAATACTGCTTTAGAATTTCCGCAAAAACAATTTATTTTGGCGAGCAGCAAGAAGGACCGAAGGAACGAAGGAAGAAAAGAACGAGAGAGAGAGAGAGAGAGAGAGAGAGAGAGAGAGAGAGAGAGAGAGAGAGAGGAGCAGCGGAGAGCCTGAGCGTCAGGACGCGCCATATGGCCAGAATTCTGCGAACCGAAACGAAGCTCCGGGAGTTTGGCTTACTTTGAAGTAAGCGCTGCTTGCCAAAGCTCCAGCGGGACTATTTCAGCCTTCGCACTTGCTTCGTTTCCGTGCTGAAGCAAAGTCCTGGACAGCCGACGTAACTGGAAACACATAAGGAAGGCCTAAACTCTCTCCCTCTGCTGGTACATAGCATCAACACGTAATAACTAGCCACGTGCATCGGTGCCTATACTATAGTCCCATTCGTATAAACTGTACTGTTGAATTCCAGCGAACGTGGAACCATTCTGCTTTGAATTTCATTCGTTAAGGATGGTTGCGTGAGTGTAGCCGATAGCTACATTCCCATTCTCTTTCGCCCTTAATACTGACGTACGAGGGTTTAATCCACTTGTCCCGTCAACCGGCTTATACTATATAGCACCTAACTAGTTTAAGTGTCCCCTTTCTCGTGTGCTTGTCACTCTCGATGATGTTGCCGGTGCCGATACCAGCGTTACTACTGACGCCCATGAGGCCCATGACGCCCATGACGCCCATGGTGCCCATGATGCCCGGTACTCTTGAAGCCAGTCATTTGGAGCAAATCTCACAGACGGATATACATGCGGGGTTGCGCGAGTCAGTTGCTATGGGAACCTCCGTAGTATGCGCTGCGCTTATTTCGCATTTCTCTCCCTCTTTAGCGCGACTCCCGCTCGCAGGCTTCCTTCGCCATACGATCGTCCAGCACTCCGCGCTGCTCGCTCACGAAGAGTTCGCGGTAGTCGCGGTCACTCGAGTGCTCAACACTCGCTCATTCGTCTCTTGCCTCTCATTTGAACCTATCGAATTGAAATTTCATCGCCCACATTATCCTCGTCTGTCCTCTTCCGCCCGACAGAAAGAAATCCTCGCAGCGATCAACTCTTATCTTTCCACGAGTCGACTTATCCTATCGCGTCGCTACAGTCAACACGCAAAGCCAATTCGTCCAAACTGCAAACGTTCGAGAAAGGCTGCAATTCTGATTGTATGGGTAGGTGCGTTTCCGTGCGCCTGCACGCAGGGGATGTCCGGTGGGCGAGGGGGTCGAAGGCTGAGAGGGGAAGTGAGGCGGCCGGGACGCGGGCATAGCTATGGATTCTAAGCCCTCGGGAAGCCCTCGCGATAGAGGATGGAGGATGAATGATGGGAGGAAGCCATGTTCAGTCTGGCCCAGCCTGTGTAACAGGCGGAAGCAGAGGCGGAGGCGGTGGCGATCAGGCTGGAAGGCTGGAATGTCTGCTAGGCCGGGTCATTCAGCCAACCAGCTTGTTTGCTCGAATCTACCTTGACTAGCATCCCCAGGGAGTAGCCTCCTGCCTACGTGTCACCTCATCGTCAATACCCAACGACTGGAACCTGATGATCTTTGAACTATGGCGTCGGCGAGACTGGTATTACCTAGGCACACGGATCAAATAGTCGAGTTTTCAAGAGATCACTAAACGGTTAAATTATTAGAAGGCTAAAGAGAAAAGAATTCTCGGTACGTCACTGCGGCCTTTTGAGTTTATAAGCCGTATCGAAAACTTAGAATCCTGTTCAAGAGTGCCGTGTCTAATCGCATGGCGTTTTCTACGAACTGGTAGCAATCCACAGATTGAATAGATAGATAAACGAGCATGGGACAAGGCGTACAATGTAATGCATAACCTGCTGCTGATTCCACAGTGTGGCTGGCGCAATCGAATCCCGGTCAAACACAACCAATTGCCAATGGCCTACATATCTCATAGCAGGAAACGCTTGATGCACGTCAGGCGGGACCTGCGAAATACGGCAACGTCGAATTTTCTCAGTTGGAGTTGCAAAGGAAGGAAAATTGAAGGAGCCTCTAGCCCAGGCAAGTCTAAGCCAGTCAGTACTTTCAGACTTTGTTCCCCCTGTTACAAAAAGTGCCATTGTCGGGGAGGCGCGAGGGGGTCGGATGTATCATTAAAACATCGTACGTAGCGAATCATAAAAATGAAAAAAAAAAAAGAAAAAGATATGAAGAGGAGGGAGCGCTGTGATTGACAGTAGTCGAGCATTTAAATTCATCCATCAGCTATTTCCTATGGGACACTAACACATTGCTCCCTATCCCTCCTTGATATTCTCCTCATGGTATCTCCCTGCTCTCATCGTTCCCTTTCCCTTGAAACGTCAGTTCGACTCGGCCTGGTTCGGTTGCTACCACTAGGAAGCTCTAGCCCCGATAATTCAAGTCTGTTCGCGGCCCTGTCGATTAACATCGTTTACTCATCTCTTCAGCCCCTTCAAAAATGTCCCTACTCGTTTTCATCTTCTTCGCATAACTTTGCTTCTTTCTCTCTCTCTCTCTCTCTCTCTCTCTCTCTCTCTCTCTTGTCCTCTGTCCAGCTAACCCTCGTCTCTCCCTCTCGTTAACATTAGAGAAATCAAAATCGAGCGTAAAACCAAGAATCATGAATGGCAGACAATGGTGCGTTGGGTCATTGTGTAGGACACGAGCCGCACTGGCCTTGGGCAACCTTCAGCCTTCCTCGTCGCTCCTTCTGCGAGCAAAGAGCAAACAACCCTCGCGCGTTGTGCAAGGTGCTCGATCACTAACGCCAGTACCCTGCAGTCCTGAGCTCATTCGGATACCTGCATGTATATATGTGTATCAAGCGTGCTAGCCACGTGTGCACTCGTATAGTAGAAAGATATGGACCTACACACGGCTCTGTGTGTGGACCTCGGCCAGAGGTTTCGGTCGTCCGTTGCCTCCTCGTGTCTCGTCCGATCTCGTCTTCTCGTATCTGGCGCTGTTCCGCCTCATTTGACGGCTCGAACCTCTTGCAGCTCTTCTGAGCGGAAGGTGGATCCAATCTAGATACAATAAGACGTAGCCGCAGTACGCAATACGGCCGTATGCCTGCAGGCTGCGGACTAGATAGCGCATGGAGCCACTCGTTTCCCGTGACAGCACCGCACCGAATCTCTTCTATTTCCTGTCTCTACTTCTCTCTCCTTCTCTGTATCTCGCCTTCCTCTTCTCTCTCGAATGACTTCCATTAACTCTTCTCCGTGCAGGTGCGACACGTTCGGCATCATTCACAGCAATTCCGATATCGATTTACTATTATAACGTATGTGCTCACGTACTGGAGAATCACTTGTTCCGTAAAGAAGCGGTATCTGCATGCAACATTATTCTCGAGACAGATCGACCAATCATCAATGACATCTCATTCGAAAGATTAATAAAAATTGGTGAAATAATGCAAAATAATGAATCTAACGAGTGATTATTATGATGATTTCAAGATTTTGATCAAATTTTGCTTACTATCTTGCGATGCGGTGATCCAGAATCCTAGAATGAATCCTAGAATGAATCCTAGAATGAATCGATCAGCCTTCATGCGTATCGCTGAGATGTCGAATTCTATGCGATATACGAACAGCATATGATTCGATAGCAACGGCGTCTAAAAATACTGCTTTACATATTATCATGGAGATTTACACCCGGTGACGGAGAGTGAGTGACATAAGTTCGCTCCAGGGACCTCTCCGTGGGTAGCTCAGTGGAGTCACTCCTTTAGGTTGCGTCAAGAGGCCCAAAGAGACGCAAGAGAGACGCGCTCTAGATGCGATGATCATCAGCTGCACGTGTACTTGAAATTAGCAAAGCGCACGAAACAAATGTGCAGATTTGAAGGAAGAACTTATAAGCCTGCAAATGGCGAAGCCGCCCATACAATGAGCACACGGTTAATGTGCGCAGTCCATATTCATATTTGCTACTCTGTTTGCTTGTTCATGGCAAAGACACCGTTAAGTGTTTCAAATTTATATTACATTCGGTGGAGAAGTTTATTAACAATAAAAAATACGTCCAAAGACTCTTTGGTACTGCGTCTCTGCGTCCGCGGAACGTGGCATTGTCTGTCAGTGCTCCTGGTTTGAAAGACCCTTAATAGGCTCGTACAGGTTCCAGCTGCCGTCCCAACGTGTACCTGCTGCCACGTTTAGCCAAGTTTTTCTAGCACAATGTTCGCACATAATACATAGCTGGTACCTGCATCCTTGGAACACTTAGAATGCCATGCGAAATCATTTGAAACTCGGATCAATCAGACTCTCTGCATTCGTCAAAGAGGAGCATTTCAATGCAGAGAGAGAGAGAGAGAGAGAGAGAGAGAGAGAGAGAGAGAGAGCAGGTGAGACGAAAGAATGGACTTGCACACCTTGGAAGATTAAAATGTCTCCAGCGACAACAACAACAACAACAACAACAGCAACAGCAACAGCAGCGGAATTCGAATGTTCGCTCCACGCCACGGCTACCTGCAGCGTCGGAAGGACCTACCATCAAGTACAGGTGAGAAGGTGCTTCCCTCGAGTTCCTTTGTTATCCTGTGTGACTCGTGAAGGACTAAGAGCACTGCAGAAGAGACAAGAAGAAGACGGGGAGACGAGGATGAAGCCGAAGAAGCGGCACTCGCGTAGGAGCGAGAACCCGGCAAGAGAAGTACGCGTGTTTATTCAGCAATTCGCCACTCATGCGTGCTCTCGAGGGTTCCTTTTGGATTGGCTTTGGCTTCAACGCTGCGACGCAAGAGACTCGCTCGTTCGCTTCCCTCAGCCATTTTGCTTTGTCTTCGAGTCCACGCAAATACCTTCGGCAAACAGGACGTGTCTGTGGAAGACAATGTGTTTGTCCGCTTCAGCTGGAACTTTGCAGAATGATTCGTGGCTCGACAGGTACTTGTCTGCGGAGAGAGAGAGAGAGAGAGAGAGAGAGAGAGAGAGAGAGAGAGAGAGAGAGAGAGAGAAATCATGCATCCTGAACGTTCCAAAGAGAAGCAAAGATGAAGAGAGGAAAGACACTGACAACGAGACAGTCGCATGTAGGCAGCTGAGGCCGAGGGGCTAGAGGAGGAAAGTCTGAGGCGGATCTGTGCGCGGAATCTGAAAAGGACCGAATGACAACTCCAAAACGAATCGATTACCGCTCAACTGAGATGAATCGATTTCTGTGGATGCTGGAAAGAGACGATAAAGGAGCTATGCCTGCAGACATGGCTAGTTGGGATCTCAAAATAAATGAGCTATCTCCACGGTAAAGAGGCAGCAGCTTGGATTATTCGATGAAAGATTTGCTGCGTCCCTTTTGAACTAAGAACTTTGAGAAGTCTCGTCTCTCTCGCTCTCGCGAAAGCAGCCTAGTGCTGGTCGCAGCTCTGCTGCTAGATACCTTAGGACACGAGGGACCGCAGCGCAGTACCTTTCATAAAGATCTTCAGATTATATCTCTGGGTACCTTATTCGCGAAGCTTTATTACATTCTCAACGGCTATCCTGCTCTAATGTGCAGGGCCGCGTCTCGTTCTTCTTTTTTCTTTTCCTGAGGGATGCGAGCCTCACACGAACACACGCACACACGCACACACGCACACACGCACGGTCGGCAACTCCCTTCGACCTCCGGTACTAGTGCTGCCGCGAAAGAGACTGTGCGCCAGTTTCAATAATTTCCTACGAGACCAGTGAAAATGACGAATGTGGCAACTCGAGAATTTCTCTTACTTCTTCGTAAAGATCGAAGTATATCGAGAACGTGTCATGTCGGTCTTTTCCATAGACCTAGTGACGTAGGATCGTCCCGAACTTTTGATGGAGGGTGAATTCTAAGAGAGGGTGTGCGGCCCTGCGATGCTGCGGCTCACGAAGGTCCCATCTCGTTTCCTTGGTATCTCCTCCGGTTCGGCCGGGTTGGCTCAGACAGAGTTGGTTCTGTAATGCCGAAAGAACGACTGATTGCTTTAAGAAGCCTTGGCGAAGGGGGGAGTTGGAGGGCCAGGGGAAGCAGGGGAGAAGAAGAAAGCAGGAGAGGCATCGTCGTGTACGGTCTCGACGAAGAGGGATACACGCCGAGCAGAGTAAACACAGGAATTAGTGAGACGGCTGAGTGTTTGTCGAAAGAGCGGAGAGCCTCCAGGACCCCGGAGAGGATTGAGCCAAAAAGAAGAGAGGAGAGAGAGAGAGAGAGAGAGATGAAAGATTCTATCTTGGTGCGTTCCACTGATCCCTTCAGGTCCCATCTCTTCGCCAGGAGTCTCTACGCCTCTGGGCTCTCCTCCCACGGATGCCATTTCTTGAACCCTTTCAAATCCAAAAGATTGATTCCACGTACATGTCTTTTCATTTTGAAAGAGATGCTTTCAATTGCAATCAGCACAGCCATCCTTGTGGTGTCTCTCATTTTCGAAGGTTACGAACATCCTTGTCCTCAGGCTAATACATTGATTCATGAACTCCCCTAGCAGCCTAGGAGGAGGCGCGGTGGTTCTCACAGGAGCGACTCGTGCGTCGAGCGTAAAAAGATCCGCAGGTATTGTGTTTCGCGGCGAAACCACCAAGGAATCGCGTTGCCCCTCCTGAAACTCCTTGCAAGTTGCTGCTCCGAACGGCTCGGTTACTCGAGAGTTCAGCGGCAGATACGACTCAGAGACCTCAGGACTCTACGTCATCCGTTGAAGACAGGCTATTCTCACACGCAAGGCTACCCTATCGGCCGAGCGTGCGTTCCAGCTTGAACACCCAGAGACTCGAAGATTTCGAAGATTCAAAGCTCCAGGTACATTGGGACTCGAAAGAAGTTATGGCTACCTCACGAATCGCGACTGGTGGTTCAAGGAGTTGGTGAAATTGGACGATTCTGCTTGGAGCGAAACAGCTCAGAAACAACGAAGCTGCAGCAGCCTGTAAGTCCAGATCAGGTGTAAATCGTTCACGGGCCAACTTTGGCCACGCTGGGATCTTCTCACCAGCAACCTCGCCAGAAAATTCTCTCTCGTCGCCTAGACGAGCAGCCTCCAATTCGTCCTAATGGCAATTGCCATTATCCAAGTCGCACTTGAATAAGAATTAGGAATGTCAGTCGATTTCCTCCGCTTCAGGAGAGTTATGTGACGAAACAAAGTTCTTCTTCTTCTTTTTCTTTATCCTCTGGTGGCTTTATTTCCCGATGGGCGAAATTCCATGAGATTACGTGAATGTCAGTTGGCATTGTCGATGATAGCGGCAGTATCAGAAATCGTACTAATTGATAAGAGCGAGTCCCAATGCGCCCCATTGGCCTGGCTGTTTTCCACGCTGTGCGTCACCGCCTTCCGCTCTGTTTCCAGCTGCAGCGCAGCCTCGACGAACCTCAAAGGAAGCCTGCGGCTGAATGCGGTGCGCGTAGCTGCAGACTTGAATGCGCTTTGATGACGCTTTCAGAACTTCTACTCGTCTTATTACCCTCGTAAAGCTCGCGTTACGCGCGACATCTCGATTCCCGACACCAAGGACGTCAGCGAAGATATATTTCACGTTAACCCTAACGCGACAGCGCACCGAGATACGTATACATTTAGGCTGGAGGTAAAACTCGAATAGTATTGAATTATAATTCAAGTGTCGACTAACCCATGAGAAATGCCCCGTTTTCTTTGACCCGCTTGGATAGGGCCAAACTGTCATTCTCTTCAATTTCATCAAGTGCATTGAAATGAAACGACGCACCACCACACTTTACATCGCGGGTTTAAGGCAGCGGCGGAAATGCATTAAGGACAATAAATGGTTTACTGTTGTCCGATACTAAGGGGACGGCAGGAGCGCCTTGAAGGAATACAAGATTCGAAGGTGGGCAAGAGAGGGAGGGACGGAGAAAGAGAGAGAGAGAGAGAGAGAGAGACAACTGATGAAAGGTAAAAAAATGAAAGAAGGCAATCGGGCGTTCGAGTTTCTCATTTGTTCGATTATCTCGCCGATGATTGACAGAATTGGAAATGCAGAGTGATTGCGCGTAATGTTTTAAACCGGCCAGATGTGGCTGTCCTTTAATTAAACGGCCGGGCCCCGCAAAGCGTGTGACATAGAATTTAATCGATCTTCTCTCGGTCCCCCAAGTCGTCAGAATTAGGGTGAACAGTCGCTGGAAAAGCCGACCTTCAGCAGAGACGATTTCGACATTACCGACCTGGTCGCCGATCGACCTGCGGCACTCTGGGATAGGATGTGACGTCACTTCCAAGAGGAGCGGTTCCGCGAGGCTCTCTCTCTCTCTCTCTCTCTCTATCCACTAGCTAAGTTCGTCTTCTTTAAGACGATCTCTCGAGCATTTGTGCACGAAGGGGCATCTCAGGAAAGTTATTCCGTGCAAAATAGAATATAAAGCGTCTTCCTCGAATCGTCCATTTTAATTTAATTTAGTTGTTTGTTCTTTGCTATTCTTTGTTAATAACAATAACGATAACGGGAGACACGCGCGTTCCTGAAATAGGAGCCAAAGTGCCGGCTGCGCACTGGTTCGGCTTTATTTTAGCGAGTGAGTCTGGAAATAATTCTAGTGCCACGTTAGTGTCGGATGGAGACGCGCGTTAGGCGACTTATTGTTCGGCAACAATGAGTCTTGAACGACGCTAACGCGGGACGCGGGACGCGGGACGCCAGAAGAGACGAAAAAAGCTTCGGCGATGCAGTAAAATATTGCTAACAGCTATACCGTCGTTAACGTTATATTTGCTACATTGTATTCTTACGTTGGTGATATTCGGCAGTTTCCGGGCATAGTTATGATAACTGTTCTCGTTCTTGGAAGTATTCCGTTAACACCCTCTTTT
>NW_014332762.1:2265794-2284316 GCF_000341935.2 Cephus cinctus
CCCCACCCCCGTTGACAGGGCGAAGGCCCTGCTCCCGAGCTCCTCCCCTCAGTCCTCACGTCCATGCACCTCGTGCTCTTTACTGTATAGTAGACCTACGTACGTATATGGCGACTCACTTAAATATTATTTTTTATTAAAACTAGCCCTTATTTTTTACTTGGGCCCTCTGATTCGCCCTTAGAGTGGCGTCGCGTCACAACCTCAGCGACACTTCAGTTAAAAGGTCAGACTAAATGAAGGGTGATATTGCAAGAACGTCGAAGAGATTCAATAGAGACTTGAGCACACGCAGGGACACACCTCGAGGATACAATAATGGAATCGGCGAACCACTCGATCCGATGAGCTCATGAGGGCAGCCAGGCAGCAATGACGGCCTGCGCGATAAAGAGTCTCGATATTTTGCTGAACGCTTGACAATCTCCTGCGAGATGTCGGCCCCGGAACAAAGTGGAACAAAGTTCGCTTGAACTCGAACAAAGGCGCAAGGAGCAAACGGATCTTCTTGGCTTCGTATCTCGCATCTTGTATTTCGATGTTCGAATACGAAGGTAACTCATCGTCATCGAGATGAAACATTTTCGCTGAACGAATCTACAGCCAAATAATCTCTTGCACTGAGGCAGCCTATAGCTGTTGCGATATCGCTGGGCATTCGTCTTGCTCCCAGGGGAGTCATGGTTAATGCTAATGGGTAATAAACCGTCCTGGTCCGTGAGCAGGATCCCCAAAAAAGTGTTCCGAGCTCTGTCCTAAACAATGCTTGTTTTTATATTTACCTTTTTCAAAAGTCACGTCTTTCGTTTAGCAATTCATGCAATTATCTCAGAGTCTACAAGTAAACTCGGCGCACAAAAAATAAATCTCTGATAGCTGATGATGCGTCTCCTTTTTTGGGACTTTGGAACCCAAGAAGATATCGCTCCTCTAGGATTTTTTCCAGCTCGCTGGCACTTTGCATTTGAATCTACAGCTGCAGGAACCAGCTCGCAGCTGTTGGGCTGACCTACCGTCTCGATATGAGCAAGAATTACTTGAGCAGAGGATAAGCCGAAAGAAGGATGGAAATGTGTGGACGCTGCCGTCTTACGGGTGCTCCAAGTGTTCCAAGTGTAACGGGTGTAACGGATTGTTAGTAATCGTAAAGTAATCGTTGGTAATCGGTGGCCTTCAGTAAGTCGCCGGAAGGACTACTCGTGCAGCTTCGAATGGTTTCGGGCGACTCCGAAGAGCCGAACGACGAAAGCCGGCCGCGCCGGGACGCTCAATAAACACGGCCCTGTTTCTCACTCGGCCCAGTGCTCCGAGCGATCCGGAATCCGATCAGCCGAGTCGACTGTCGTAGGCATTAACGGCTGGTCATTAGCTCCCCAGGGCGATGCATTTAAGACGTGCCATTTGCAGCCATTACTGGCTTACTTTAAGAGAACCGAGAACCACCGATAACCAGATGGAAATCCAACCGTTATTATTAACCGTTCACTGATTTAACTATTCTTACCTTTTTTGTGCGAACGATAACATCCCCCTACCGATGACTTGAGTTCATGTCCAATGGAAGAGGTTACTTTTACTACTTTCAGGTTACTTTCGAGAAGCGAGCGGTTGTACAAAGAATGAATATATTATATGATAAAAATCTCTGCCCGTCGACCAATCGCTAGGAAGAAGCGTGATCGATATAAGGGACTTCAAGTTTCCCTCAAAACCTTTACGAGCCTGTTCAAATTATACCGGAAATTCCGAATAATTTTATGGCTTGGCTATAAAATTTATGTCATTCTGTGACGGCCCTTTTGGTTCCGCGAAGCTGCCCTTACTTTTCTTCTCTCTCTCTCTCTCTCTCTCTCTCTCTCTCTCTCTCTCTCTCTCTCTATCATACCACACTAATACTCTCCTCTTCCCTTCCTATTTTGATCAAATCAATAAAATCCTCCATCTTCCTTAATCAATAAAAAGTCACTGCTATACTAGTCATTCCGATATAATGTCATTCCCAGTCCAAGTCCATCCTCTGCATCTCTCACTGACCAATATGAAGTTCATTACTGGACGTGTAAGGAAGTGAACAAGATTCGATTAGATGTCGTTCGGTCCTCGAAACCATCACAGACGACATTTTCGTCAAAACCGCTGGGTGTTCGCTGTGCCGTAATAAACTATGTTAAACCTTGATAAACCTTGGTAAACCATGGATAGTATGCATGGCATGGTAGGGCATGGTAGGGCATGGTAGGGCATGGTAGGGCATGGTGTTGCAGGGCGGATGGGATGGCCAGACATGGCGTTCCGGTTGCGCGAACTCGGGCAAAGAACGCTGCGAAGTTGCCGGCCTGAAGTTTATTAATGCCAGTACTGGCAGAGAGCACTGTGAGACCACCCGGCTAAATAAATATCTCCGGGAAAAGAAAATATGACGTCGTTCTGGCCGATGCGATGCGGCTGTGCAGGGCTGTACAGGGCTGTGCAGGGCTGCCACCGCAGGGCAGCGTTCGCATTGTGGCCTAACGGGGCTACCCTGGAGAGGGCTGATACGTGCAGTGCACTGCCGCAGAGTCGCTCTGGCTCGATGGGTGGGTGTTTCGCCCGAGGCACTGGAAACGGGGATGCCGGTTGCCAGACAGCGACTACAGGATTCGAAACGGGGACCGCAGACCACGAGACCGCAGCAGCGTCGACTGGAGCGGCTCTCTCGTTTCCCCCCCCCCTCTCTCTCTCTCTCTCTCTCTCTCAAATCCTTACAATCTCCCGTGCGTGCGTACGTGACCCGTCATGCACACCAGGACGAGCAACCAGGAAAGCCTGCAGATAACAATAGGGCAAGTACCAACCTGAAACTTAGATACGAGCAGGGAAAGATTGGGCTCATTTCTTCACGTGAACCTTTAACCATTTTCAGGGATAACAGTGTTTTCTAGAAGACTTTTAGCCTTAATAATTCTGCGCGCGAAATTATGCCGTGCGACATGCTGCGCAGCTACCTTGTTTTGTCGCCATACAAGTTTCCATCCGTAGAATTGAATTCGATTGCAATGCATTTTCCGTCTCGAATTGTCAAGTGCCAGAATTGCTTTACAGCATCTTAAGGCAAAGACCGAGTGCACCTATAGCGATTAGTTTTCGATTGATCGATCAGCTGCCAATTCCGTTTGGCCTCGCGATATAGCTATAGCCGCGCTACAGTCACGACAGTTCAACTTGGACTAAATTACGCGGAGTCTATATCAGCAATGAATATCCATATCCTGGCGACAAGAGATTCGATAGGTATTTTCGTTAATTCATGTCGAATTGCGTTTCTTGTTGATTCGATCATTGCGAATTGACGTTAAACCTGATGGCTTTAAGATTTGACTCAGAACCGATTGGCCTTTGGACGATGTATTTCGAATGACGGTTCTTCAGGCTCGCCGTCAACTGTGCTTACGTTGCTTTTCTTATCTGTTGCAGGTGAGCACTGGATTGTTTTTCGTCGACGAGTCGATAGGCGATGACGCGGCACTCGTAAGTCACTACCCTGTCAATCGCGTAGGCAGCTGCCAAATCGAAGGCAAAACAACAGACTGCCAACATTGGATACTCGGAAACTATGTTAATTTCGAGGACACGCGAACTGCGTATCTTTTAATCCGATACGATATTTTTATTTTTCAAATAGTTGACCTTTTCAGCTTGTCGGTTTGAATGTATTTTTTGTCCATGGTCCATTGCATTTCCCCAGTTCATAGTTTCATAATTTCATTGTCACGTGAACTGAATCACAAAGCTTTCACGTGAGCGACCTTGAAATAAATCAGTTTTCTAAAAAGTAATCAATCGAACCATAGTTAAAGAGAAACTTCGACGGACTTTTCCCTCTATACAGGGGAGTGCCTTTAGAGAAAGTTGCGAGGTGCACGTGGCAGTGGTAGTCTGGCAGATAAGTTCAGAGCTCTTGATAAACCAGTGTAAGAATCAACTGCAGAAATACGAGAGTGCGTACGTACGTACGAAGTGTCAATCGAGCCTCGTGACGTATGTACCTACGCACAAGCGACATAAGGCTACGCAGTGACCAACGCCACTGCGAGTGGCCACTACTTTTATAATAAGACAACAAGTTGAAGAAGAGTAGCTCGGATGAAGCTGGCTGGACCGGAGCCTCTCGGGATCTGAATGGAGAAGGTCAGGGTCTGTGGCCCATAGGAGCCGAGCGTAGCCGAAAGAAAGCCAAGAGACATGCGCAGCATCACTGAACACCGAGCTGAGGATGAGTCTTGATCACGTAGACTCTACGAGAGCAGCGTGGAGGTTCGAATGAGATCATCGGCACGGCTGGACCGAGTTAGCGACGCTGCCAGGAAAACCCTGAGGCGGAGTTAACGTTAGAGTTAACCAATTCGTTAGGGAAGTTATCACGCACGCTCGACATTCGACATTCGAGCCACAAGTACTCGCTAATGCCCACACCTTCGTCTTTCAATTTCAATTACCTGCAGACTGCAGACTGCAGGCTTACATGGCGATTAGCTGAAAAATGGCGCATCCGTCGGAAACGTTCGAGGAGCCAATAATCCTTGACGGAGAAAAGGGAGAAAGGGAACCGTGTGGCACATTCCCACGCGGTGCGTGCGTGTGTGTGCTGGGGGGGAGGGGGTACTTGTAAAAGGGAATAAGCTAATGAAATAAACCATCGGTAAGTGAGTAAGTGCAAGGCTATAGTGACGAAGGACTATCGGGACGCTATGGATGCACCATGGAAATGATGAATTGCTCCGGAAATTGAAAGCAGCGACGTCTCTTATCGTACACGTGGCCGGACGCGCCCACGGCTGGCCCAATATCGACGCGCTCTCGCTCTCCTCGAGATTTCGACTATTAGTTCTTGAAAATCCTCTTGATCCCTTTGCTTTCTCTCTGATACGTCCACACTGCTATGCTGGAATCAGATAAAAGAGCCAGCACGTCTTCAGCGCCGTTGCATTGCGAATCAGCCATGAGGACGCGTGAGAAAGATCAAGATAGTGATAGGATCGCACCGCCCTCTGCCCTCTCGGCGATGCTCCGTGAATTTAGACTGAGATTAAGGGTCGCTAGAAGCACTCCAACTTCCTTATATCAACCCTCAGCCGACGAGCGAGTATATTCCGCAAAAGCGAATTGGCTCGTCCTGCAAGAGACTGCTGGCCTTAACGAGCCTGCGCGAGGTCTGCAGGGGAGAAGAACGCGGCGAGGATACAGTCTCGGCTATGACAGCTGCCAGGGAAGTGGAAAGAAAGTGGAAAAAGGGGAAAAAGCGGAAAAAGCGGAAAAAGCAAAATGGCTCGGGTCGCCTCGATTGTACCTGTACTAGATTACTTCCGTAAATTCCGCAAATCTGCATTGTTGCCAACGTGGAGTTGGCTTCGGGGATACTTCGATACCCGATAGACTGCACGTGGCTCTGAATATCTAGCAGCAGCAGGACCAGTATTGCTGTGCCAATCACGGCAACGCCTTTCCCAAGTGTACTGATTCATCTCTGCGCAGACCAGCCTCGCCTATATTATTGACAGATTCGTCCTTGCTATCTTCTTCTATTCCCGCTTTCCTTTTAAAATCATCCTACAAGTTAGCATGAAACGTCTCGTACGCAGAGCCCCTCTTCAAGGTTCTGATCGTAGTAGGAATCCCGCAAGCAGGGACATTAAAATGGCAAAGGAAGGAAAAAGGTCTAGACGGTATAAAAATTGAAAGTGCTCGACGGCAAGAAGATAGAAAAGGTGGCGCAGAGCCTGATATCGGTACGAATGCCAATCTGCCAGTCTGCCAGTCTGGCACTGTCATTTCCATCCGGCCGACTATAACGTATAACCTTTTTCCCTACTGGAATAATAATTGAAAAGCAAATTGCCAACGAGGGAGCGAGTTAAGCGAACGCGAGTCCGTTTTCTAGCGCTAATCCGATTTCAAGCTATAAATAAAGTACCGTCGATTCAAAATAAATCGGTTTAACTGTGCGGCTATTGTTAATTCACTCGATATTTGATAATCAGCTTATATTGCGGCATTCTAGCGCAGGACAATGGTCTTTGTGCGGAACAGCGCGAGAGCCGGAGTGGCCACGGAGAGAGAGGGAGAGAGAGAGAGAGAGAGAGAGAGAGAGAGACAAACTGCTCGTTCTAAAGGAATGAGCAAAAGAATCTAAGGGACAGAAGAGAGAAGAAGGACGCTTCTGTGAGAGAAAGAGAGAGGGAGAGAGAATGGGAGACTCCGCTAAGAATAAAATAATGATCCTTTTGTTCGGGGACAGCCGGAGACAATGGTGGAGTGACTCCTAGTGATTTCAAAGAAAGTGCATTATACTACGTAGACACATATACGTATGTGTAGAGTCGGGCGCCGAGCGTGTCGTGAAATGCCGGCGCTCTCGTGTAGTTTGCTGTGGTTCGTGTGGTTCGTGTGGTTCGTGCGGCACAGGATAAACCCGGACAGCGCAGGCTGCCCACGGATGTAGAAGAGGAATTTTACTGGAAAAGCTTGGGCATAGGAAGAGGACAGCCAGGATTGGTCGTCGAGCAGCGCATATGGCGTAGACGCACGCTCGGCATTATCGTGAGCGCGCACCTTTCCCTTGGCTAGCTCGTTATCAGTGAACACCTTGGCAATGAAGATGGCCTCAAGACGGCCCCCGTGTTCGCCAGACCTGCACTGGGCCAGGTTAAGCGTCACCGTGGCTGCTTGGAATCCTAAGACGTGGCCGGATCTCCTATCAGCCTAGCTCAAAATTATATCTCAATTTGGAAGCACATTCAGTTCCTGGAGTCTTTTTTGTCGGCACGACCGGCACACGCACACAGTCAAGCTTTCCAGTTGGCTTCAGCGCGACGCATACGAAGAGCGATGAGAGCCGGGGCAGCGATACGGCCCGGAATTTATATCTTTCAAATCCTGCATTCAATACGTGTCTAGACGTTTTTATATTTCCACGCTCGCGATCTACCGATAAACATTTTCAAATTTATTCCCTCCACTCTAGTCGGTACTCGTTCGATTCCTGCGTGTCTCACTTGTACCAATAAAGTTCCAAGTTTTCTCAAGCAATTTCATCGATTTAGAACTTATTTTGAGAATTCGGATTCAGAAGCAAATCTCTTTGACAGCGACACACCGCGTTGCACCAAAGTCAATTAATAAATTTCATGGGTGCGAACGATTCACGTGTAGGTACGTACACTGCGTAGTACCTTTGTAAATCTAATACGTATAGGTATAGTGTACAAGGTTATACAAAGTGTATATGTATAGCGTACAGGCAAGTAGGTAGCCGAGTGAGACCCTACGGGGCCCACCTCGGCCCACCTCGCCTCCCCTCACCCTTTGAACACACTACCCTATTTACTTTACTCTCCACTCTCTTTATCTCTCTCAGACTCTCGGACATTTTCACCTATTCACCATCTCCCAGAAACTCCCTATTAGGTGGCAACCACAGAGTCACGCATCCACACGCACGCATCTCCGATTATTTCCTCCTTCGCCCCCCCCCTCTCTCTCTCTCTCTCTCTCTCTCTGTGTCTATTTTTGTCATACAGATCCAGACACACAACTGTGTGTTATATCCCTAGCTGATTCTCTTCCTCCCCGCCAAAACCACCATTAATAACTATCATCGTAATGGTGAATGTGTAATGTACGATATAGTCTTGGGGTGTGTGCACAAGTATGCATCCATCCAGCCATTACGCACACGTTGCATCAGGCATAATCGATGCAGTTTCAACCCGTCCAGAGATATTAGGAAGTTTGTGTGTGAATTTCGGAAATGTAGAAATCCTCCAGAATTTGGAGTCTGAAGCACGAAGCGATGCTGGTTGCGACGTTCAGCTTTCCTCAAACGGGAGGATTTCGGTGTGAAGCCTCCCTGCAGGTGGTGTCGTCACGATTGCACCCTGCACGGGTGCATCTATGACCGTTCGACTGGCAATCGGTCGCATAATCTTCTCTTTGGCATCCGTTTCGGGTTGGATACTCGGAGGGTAGTAGCTAGATATAGGATGCTACGGAAAATGATGAAATATCCCCCAGATGAGAACAATTTATAATTTCGGGTAGCAATTTACAATTTTACCCGACGAAGCTCGCGGAATATGAAATATGATAACAACGCGGTCCTCTTACCGGGGCGCTTGATCTACCGGGTGCGTCGTAAGAACAGTCCACCCAAATTTTGGGCAAGATGCTGAACCCCTTCCGTGTCGGACGACACCCTCGGCATCGGCCCTCGACACTTGTAATCATATAACCGAGACACGTGCGTCTTAGGAATCTTTGACTGTTGCTCCGATCCCATTACGGCACCGTGCTGCAAACAATCGGCCCCGCTCGTAAGGAAGCTGCGAGAGTGCGAGAGTGCGAGAGTGCTCCCTGGTCGAGCCCACCCTCCCGCTCCCGAGGAAGGCCCGGTGGCAGTGGGTGGCAGTGGGTGAAATGCCAACGAGGACACCCGGTACGCGAAGGTGACGGCATAATAGATGAGGTGTTTTGCTCGGTCGGGGGACTGGGAAGCGTTCACCCTCCTCCTGCGCCTCCAGCCAATGGGGTTGACGCTGGGGGTCGCGCCAGAAGCGGTCAGGGCTGGGGCGGCACGGCGGCGGGGGTGACCGGGTCGGAGGTCATTCGAAAGGAACCGCGCAGAGTCTCGCAGAGTGTAAAGACACTCTGCGGCTTTAAAAAACAGGAACCTCGACTACTCTCTCTTCCAGTCTATTCGCTGCGTTCGGCTACTTGCGCCAATTTTCTGGCGGCCTTTCGCAATACAGGCAAAGCAGTTTCCACACGCGATCCAAGTTCTGCACACGAGTCTTCAGGCACTAAAGGATCCTTGCAAAGTTTCGCCTTCCTCTCCACTATTCCGCTCCATCCCCTCTCCGTGCGGGACTTCCCCTCCTTTCCCCCTCTCTTACCTCCTCGCCATTCCTTGGGAATCCCACGTAGTGTAGCTGCGATTTCCCGGAAAATTTACGAGGGCTCCCATGCTTTCCGGCCATTTACCTTCTTCGGGCCAATCTCGAAGAAAAATTACCTGTGCCCCTTGCTCTGTGCTTCCCTCCCTCCGATCCCCCTGGTCCTCCTTCCGCTCCCTTCCATCTCGCCTATTATCGGGATTGATCCCTCCTTACGTAGTTACGCGCACCCGCCACGCATCCCCATAGATACGCATTCAGCACGGCAAGAAACAATGCGAGACCATCGCTGAAAGCTTCCGCTTCCTCTGACGTGGCTGCTGGCTGCTGGCTGCCCGTTACATGCGATCTCATCCCGACGTTACCTACCATTGGCTAAACACCAACACAATGGCTCGCGAGCAGCATGTATCCGATTGATATTAATTGGAAGGACCTGCCGTTTGATTTATCGAAATGAATCGAGCGTATTCTTCGCGTTCGAACTCCGAAAGCATTTACGGGGCAGCAGCCAAATTTCTCTTGGCCATCGAGTCTGCAGAATTGCCTCCTCCGCGGGCTTGTGCCCGACTCCCCCTCCCCGACCCTTCGTTCATCCATCCTTTAAACGTGCCCTTCACGCCACCCAAGTGAGCCGGACCTTTGAGAAATGGGCCGCACGCCTTACTTCCGAGTAATTTACACCTACCATTTTCCTTCGGAAACATTCTTGAACGCTTTTCATTCAAATTTTACGAGTTCACGGGCCGAAACTGCACTGCGATACGATGCCTCTTCGCAATTTTTCCTCATATTTTGATCCACTACTCCTTTCCCTGTGAGAACCGTGGGCTTCCTTCCGTGAGCAAGACACGTGCACAAACTGTAAGCTATTCCTTGGAGCGCGTTGCATCGGAAATGCAATCGCCAGAAGCCTAAAAGTATTATGGGTTACAGATCAGAGTAACAGTAATTTCAAATGATTCCACTGATCTTTTTCTCTTTTAAGTTTCTCAAGAAGTCTTTTACGAAAGAGGCGCGACTCGCCCTAAGAACACGACTTGGACTGACGTCAGCAGCGAGATTCATGCACAGACGTTTTTACGTCAGAAAGATATTCTAGTTGATAGCAGCAACGTCTATTTCCTGCAATAAAGCGGTTCGATTCAACGTGACAGCTTCGCTCGTGATCTTTCGTTCAGTCTCCTTAAATCCTTGAAAAAAGATCATACAGTTAGTTTGAATTTCAAAGTTTTCCATAAAACACCGATTCTCTCTTGCTTCTGTTGTTCACTCTCTCTCTCTCTCTCTCTCTCTCTCTCTCTCTCTCTCTCTCTCTCTTTGAAATACTTTTGAATCGGAAAGCTTTTTTTTTTCCTACAATTGACAAAAATGCAGCAAGAAGCAGCTGCAGTGTTCGAAGGATGTCTAGGTGTGTCGAGATGTAGAATCGACAAGGGGAAGATGAAAATGTAGTTAAAGACAAAAAACAGAGAGACACGTTGCTCAAACAGGCAGCCTGTGAAGCTGAGATATAGTAGATTTAGTATAGAGGTAGAAAGATATATGTCATAAAATATATAGCCCGTGCACCGTAATACGAGATGTAAGAACGTTATATTAGCTATAGGGTGGCCTTTGCCAATACTCCCGAAACTTTATAGGTTTTATGACTGCGATGTAAAAGTTATGGCGTAATGACCCACGGGGCAATAATTCCACTGTCCGCCATAACGATATTACGGTCCCTGGCACTCCTCTCCCACCCTACAGGGGGAGTGCAACTCTCTCTGATTCTCTCTCTCTCTCTCTCTCTCTCTCTCTCTCTCTCTCTCTCTCTCTCTCTCTCTCTTTGAAATACTTTTGAATCGGAAAGCTTTTTTTTTTCCTACAATTGACAAAAATGCAGCAAGAAGCAGCTGCAGTGTTCCAAGGTCTGCCCATTTACCCTCTTTAAGTCGACGCACAGTTGAACTCGTTCAAGCACAAGCATTGACGGTCGCTTTTGTTTCGCCATTTTCTAAATAATACCCTGATGACGAACTCCACTCCTTTCTTATCCGTTTTCAGTCGCTCTTTCACATTCTCGGAAATAAAATTGCTCAGCAGGCATCTACGCACGTGGCACATGATTACACCATTTCTGAAAAAGTTAGTCGAAATTCCTTGTCAGCCTGTTTCGTGTTCACCGCTGCGAGGACATTTATCTTGCTTACGGTTATTTTCGATTCAGAATTGCCAGAGTTGGCAAAGCCGTCCTGCCTTAATGAATAAGATTACCCCGTCTTTCATCGTTCCGCGCGATTTCCAAGGAACAGCGGTGCCAGCAGGCAACACCAGCACGAACAGCACGAACAGCACGAGAAGCGGGCAGAAGCTGCGCTGCACCCCCTGCCAGGCGTCCACTGTCGCCCTCGACGGAAACCCTCCGTCGGCTTGTTCAAATACGAAACAAAAGGCGCAAAGGGGACTCCAGCGAGTAAGAAATAGTACACGGAATCCTAGAACAAAGCCAGCAGTTTCTAATCAGGCATTTCAGAGTGGTCCACCCGACTGGATTCGCCCAACCCTCCTGCACCTGTCTCTTCTTCGCCTCGTAGACTCGTGGGGATAGACAAATCCGCTAGCATTTCAAAACGAAAAGTGATGTAGATGCCTCCTTGAAGCTACCCACATTTCTCAATAGAGCGTTCAGCTGATCTGATGCGAGCCTTTCGTTACGACTTATGTCTTTTTTCGATTTCCTTTTCTGGTGATGCTAGCTTCAAGAAAATACCTTCCAGCCGCCTGCGAAACAGTCTTAGTCTTTCGACTCTTCCCTCTCTGTGTTGCTTGCGAAAGAAAGCACAAGCAGGGACGGCCTCGTCAGGTTCCGACTTCCCCTGGGACTGGTCCTTATTTTGACTTTGGCAACAGGCATGCAGATAATGCCTCGGAGAGGTGCAGGAGAGTCGTCGGGTGCTTAGACTAATCGAGACTCTGGAAAGTTCGATATCGGAATATTACGTTAAGGAAGAAGGTAATTTAAGCGACGTAATTATCATCGGTAATGGCGAAAATCATTAAATCCCTGTCCCGAATACCAATTGCTGAAGAAGGCGGTGAAGTGCGTGAGGGGAGTGCAGATGGCAGCATTTCATGGGTTTTCGTTAGCATAAAGCCATAATCCCTGCTCGCTGAGAATGCGAGAACCCAGTGGAACTCGAAAGTGGTTCTCTTCTTCAGGTTACTCATTTATTTCTCTCATCAGGAACACCCCGTGGATTTCATAGTTGACCCACGAGGGATCACGAAGGCGGGGAGCCCGTAAACGGAGCTTGGCCATATTACGACTACTGGGACTATGGTAGAAAAGAACAGCCATGGCCGCCGCACAATTTCAATCGCAAACAAGAGTTTGCAATTTTAAGAAGAAAACTATATTCTTTAATCGAAATTCTGCACCTTCTCTGCGTTGGAAAATGTCTATCGCGTGTCTCCCTAAAACCGAATATTAGCATCCACCGAACCTTCCCAGACTCGAATCAGTAGACTGTTATCGTACCTCTCAGACATGTACAAGCGAGCGAGAGAAAGAGAGAGAGAGAGAGAGAGAGAGAGAGAGAGAGAGAGAGAGAGAAAGAGAGAGAGCGAGTATAGCGATTTTCCGACGAATTTAGGATGGCCTGCTGATGGTGTTACATTGGATCGATAGTCCTTTCTCCTGAGCAGCACCCTTTTTTATCTCGACTACTTGAATGCTGACATTTCAGAGTGCAGTGTAGTGCATCTTATCGCAGGCACAGTTTCCCGACGCAAGCCGAACTCTGAGCTTTGCAAAATAAATTCCCAATGGTTAGGGAGATCCAGCAAGCAGCGAACACTTGCTGCTCGCGTTGCTGGACGCACCAAAGCAAGAATGTGCCTAGCAACGAGTAAGGAACGAGAAATTGGCTATGAAAACTATGATACGAGCTGTGCAGTACGTCCGCATGCGTGTAGCTATACGTGTAACGGAAACTCACGGCACATCTACATAGAGGGGCTATTTGTAGAAGGGACCGCTGGCCCAGCCATATATAATAGGGCCCATATCTGATGGTCCCTGCGGGACTCCTCCTGTAGAAATGATTGTACCGACTGTACCGCCTATACAACTCATACAACACGAAGAGTCCGTAGAACTTAAGACGCACCAGTAGCCCATAGACCCCAAGGAGGCCCGCGTGGAGTTCGTGCGTTTGATGTGGGTATCCACTCTCATAGTTGGTTTAGGTTGGTTTAGGTTCCCGAGCAAAGGACCGAGACGGTTCCCTGATCCTGCGCCAAGGTGTTAGGTGGTTAGGGCGTTAAAGGGTATACCTAGAAGATCTATGGTGGATCGAAAGTACTGCTCGGGAAAGCAGCAGCTTTCCTCAGGTACCCAGGACTCGTGCGCCCCGGGCGTCTGCATCCTAACCGCCTATAGGATAGCTACCAGAGAGAATAGCCCGATCCCAAGATGTTGAGATGCCGGGATGCCGGGATGCCGGGATGCTCGTTAGATACTTTTAGGAGAACACGTGAATATTGCTCAGGTATCCTTGCCTCCCGGATACTCTAGAACCCCGTTACGCAGATGTTGTCTCTCGAGACGTTGCTCTGCCTCTCGCTTCTTCATTCTACCTAGGACCTCATAGCTACACTTTACTATCATATTATCGACCTCCCTGTGACTCTTTCATCCTCTTCCTCAAAAAGGTGCAATCACAGTCGAACGACAGGATTTCGGAAACCCTAAAGAACCTCAAACGCGCGCGTGTACCTGCTCTCACGCATCTAACGAGCCTCGCCAAATAATCTGAACTGATCCCTCTTTTGTTAACGTTTCTGATGTATAGCCCGATGAAAAAATGCAATATCTCTTGGGTATAGATGCTTGCGTAGTCGTAGTAGCGTACAGAGCAAACACATAAGTAGAGGCGTAGACTCTCTAAATAACGGAGCAGCGCAGCATCCATATACTCATAAATTTCCCAGCTGCGCCGCCCATTCAGCCAAGATTCGCCAAATATTTCCAAGCCCGTTCGAATCCGTCCCAACGATACACAAGCCGTTTGTCACACAAGCTCTGTTGTCGATTTTTCACCCCGACACCTGCAGGTCCATGGATCAATTAATTTCCTCCGGCTAAAGGGAAATTCTAGTGAACTTTTGTCGCTCTAATTGTCACGGACCTCGCGTGCCGCTCCCAATTCAATCACCACAATAATTTGCGAAGGGCAATTTTTGCACTTTCGTGTTTCTCGAGACGGACTCGAGCTTTCCCGTAACTCGTCGAACGTTACCGAATTCCACTGGTTGGAGGAAGGAGCTCTGACGTGTACCGGAGTTCTCTTTCTCCTTCGCCCTCACCTCCTTGACAATGTCCTCGAGAGCCTCGAGCAAACCTGCCACCCGCCATTAGAGTCTTTCAATGAGTTTCCTAGCGAAAGCGTTGTGCCCATCCCCGATTCCTCTGTAAACGAGGGCTCAGAATTGCTCGACGGAAATCGACGGAATCTCAGTGATCTCCGACTGGCGTCGCCTCGGTCGCCGTGGGATCGCAGGCCTCTCCATGAATTCGAGTAGCGGGGAGACGGAAACAAATCGCGATAGCGCGTGCCTTGCCGGCTCACAAAAGTTACCCTATAAATCGACCAGGCCTCCCCGTCCTCGTGAAAGATTGGAACGACCTCAAGGAGGAGAAGAAGGAGGAGGAGGAGGAGGAAGAGAAGCGGGCGCTAGTGCGCCACTACTGGCCTTGCTGGCTTTGCTGACACTCTATCGTCGTACCCGCATCTTTGCTGATGGGACGCTGGAATGAAACCCAGAGAAATCCTGTGGGAGCGTATGAAATCGTTAACGATCGAATCCCCAGAGCCCTTTTGCGTTCGTTCAGCGTCCCGTGCTCTTCCGTCCCGGCCAACCAGCCAGCTCAACGGCTGTAGTATACGCATACCCGCATCAAACAGCTGATTTCACCCTCCCTGCTTCATCCCTTAGTTAGCCTTCCCCTGAGGCGGCGGTATATCGCAACGCTCGTCGGTTCACTTAACAAGAAAGCAGCTCTCTTCTTCCGAAGGAAGGTCTCCTCGTGATCTTTCTTGTTTGCTGCCGTTGATGCAACATTCACTTTGAGATTCCTTGAGAAGGAATTACACTCTAATGAAAATAGTAAATGAAAAAGGCTGACAAGACGCAAAGGACGATATGTCATATACTACAGCTCTGTCATTCGAAAGGGCCGTCCTTGCCGATCATTTCATTAAAGATTTTACTCAACGACTTTGCTTTATAAATTAAACGCGAAACCGCTTTTTCCACTTATGCTTACACGACGGCTACGTTCGCGAAGCGCTTACAAGTAAACCCTAGAGCGCTCGAGTGAAGCATTTACGTCTCCAGGATTCCTATGAGTGGTCAACACCTGCTTCCCTTATTAAGAATAATGCAGTACCGAGTGTTTTTTTCCATAGTCGTAGTAGCAATTGATATAATTTTATCAAGTTCCCTAAGAGGAGGTTGCACAATCCACTTCGTAAAGTCGATATTGCATGCGAGAAGGCTGGTGATCATAACGCTTATGGCAGGACTGAGGTCCTCGACGAATGCAAACACGTCGGAGCACTCTTTTTTTTTCATTCTTCGGATCTCGCTATACCCAGTGGACGCAAAAGACGTGCGCACGACAGGTGAACTTTGAACGCGTCGCCGAATTAGTGGCACATGCCAGACAAAGGGTTGTAAAGGAGTAAAAAGGGACTGCGATCGTGATCGGGATCAAGATGAGGATTAGGATCAGGATTAGGATCTGGTTCTGATATTCCCAAGGGTCGTTGGAATATTGAGCGCAGGAGCCACGCCATCGGCAGAGTGTGGCAGGAGAGATTGGCCGCCGCTCAAATAAAAAGGAACTGCAGAGGAAGATACGTTGAAAACGTGACAAAATTCTCGATGGCCGTTCCTCTCCCTCTTTGTCAGGCCTCCTGTCGGCCGCTCCTCCGACTGCTCCTGTCTCGCCCGCTGAAGGAGGGATGAGAGAAAGAAGAAAGTAGAGAAGAGAACAAGGACATCTTGCTTGATAACGGCTAACATTTAAAGCGTGCCTAAGCTGCAGGCATACGAGTTTCCTTCGTTTCCGAGGCGCTACCGATCGGCCGCCGGCCGCCTTGACCACCTAACGATCGACGCTACAACCATCGCGCCAGTGACGACCTTCTCCTCTTTTCAGTGGAATTCATTGACAGGCTCAATTTCATAAGACATCGACCGTCATGGACCCGACTGGCACTTGACTTCACGGGCAGCAACAGTCCAGTTTCTTTGAACGGCAAAACTGACAACTAATAACTCTAATAAGCGACTGTCGCTGGGTGGGTGAAAACTGATGAGAGTGATAATAGTTCCGATACTCTTTCTCGCCGATTAATCACGCCCCCCTCCTCCAGGCCAACTTTCGAGTATCGAGCGTGGATCATTACATGGCAGTCTTCCAAGAACCTAAATTAGTCTGAGCTCGAACTACGTTTAAGAAGATAAAAGTTCAAATGTCGCAGGTACAGTGAATCGTCGGCTTGATTTAAAGTAGAGCTCGAAGCAGAGAAGCGGAAAAAGAGAAAGAGGCAGATGAGGAAGAGACTTCCTGGATTTCCCTGGCAATCGCATAGATCGGTCATTCGTATCACCTGCTGCCGCACGGACGGGCTAAGGAGATTTTGAGAAAAAGGCCAGCGAAGGAGAGACTGTGTCTTCATTGGGACCGATGAGAATCGGCCGAATCACTGTAGGATCCGGTGATCCCATGAAAACCGCTCAGTCTTTCTCTTCTTCTTTTTTTATTTTTTTTTTTTATTTAACAAACGAGAAGCTGTGACCGCAAGACTCCTTCTAAGATTCCTCGGCTGCCTCCACAAACAAAGACAGAAGATTCGGTTGTTCGTCGGAGGGGGCGTTCAGGAATTTCATTAAAATCGGGCAGAGAGCGTAGCCTATCCTCCGCGATCTCACCACGCGATTCCTCGACCTATCGATCGGAATCGGTTGCGTCACGATCCGATCCGGATTTTCTTCTTTCCGCTGTGCGCTTTTTTCCCTTGTGCATAAAATCCACTGGAGCGTCCAGCACCTGTCTTATTGCTGCCGTCCCACTATACCACCTGGATAACCATCCAGTTTTCCCAACAATTTTTATTCTGTCCCCAGCCATTGGTGATGCATCTGTGCGCATTGGCGTGTGCGTGTCATGTCTGCAGCCCTGCCGAAGGCTTTCATTATATTTCGATGACTAAGTGCTAGAATTACAGGATAGCCTGGTTGAAAGTAGAAAAGTTGACTAGAAAAATGCATCTGCAACCTGCAGAATCTTCTTGCCGAAGCTTTAAAGAACCTCCTTTCCTTCCCTGGGCAACGTCGAGCAAAGAACTCCAAGATCTATTCCTGCAGTTGAAAAGTTCCGTCGAGTATTTCAGTGTTAACCAATAAATTAGGTGACGTTATGATTTGTTATTTGATCCTTTCCAGGATCCTTTCCAGGAACCGAGTTGTCTGTACAAAAAGCTCTCGAACAAATGTCTTTTCTTCTCTCCAAGATTCTAATACGACTTCGCAGTAGTTGTAGGTCGGTTTAAATTTCGCAAAATTCTTATTCGCAATATTTTGTCAGATTGTCATATCTCATATGTCATATTGCAGGTCTCGTAATCTCTCAGAGTCTTTTGCGGCGCCTAATCATTGTCTATCTTTTGCATAGGATTTGAATAAAGTAAAATTTCAAATTAAAAGGCCTCAAAACATTTTGCCCCAGGATTCTCGAGAGTCCATTCGTTCCTGGGTTTGCAATGCTGCAACACTGCACTGCTGCACTGCTGCAATCGCACCGTCACGTAGATTCGAAGGCGGGAGCCGCAGATGCAATGATGGAATCGTGGAATGCTCCGAAGCGGCGAACAAAGGAGGACGGGGAGGATTAGAGTGTCGAGCGGCGGAATTGTGCAGGATCGAGCGGAGTGGAATTGAGCGGAGCTGAGCGGAGCTGAGCGGAGGGTGGAACGAGATAAGCGATTACGTACGGCACGAATGGCGGACAGGAAGAATGCTTCGGTGGAAACACGATATGAATTATTACCGGCTGTTCTGACCGAATGGACGGACGGGACGGAACGGAACTGGTACGAAGCAACAGAATTACGGGACAGCATTCAAGCAAGGGGGAGGAGTGCCGAATAATTTACGAAAATTACTAGATTCTAGCAGCGCATTGGGAACGTCAAACGTGCTCGTTGAAAGAGAATTTTTCGCGATTTCATCGTTTTGCCCGGAAAGATAATCTTCCTTGCCGGCACAACAGCTGGGCTACACGCAAGCGCGTCACGCGTCCTCCTCATACCTACATATGTATGTGCACGTACATATATATATATATCTTCGGACACCCGTGACCCGCAACCAAGTCTGACTTTCTTTTCGAAAATATTCCCTCGAAGTAAATGAAACTTTCGCAAAGGATCCAGGGGTGAAAAATTCTTTGTCCATTCTTTTTTTTCTTCGGACTTTCCCTTCTACTTTCTCTATACATGTTTCGCGACAGTTCCTCCTCTCTCGTCTCTCCCCCCCCCCC
>NW_014332762.1:2284405-2312679 GCF_000341935.2 Cephus cinctus
CCCCCCCCCCTGCTCCGTCTCTACTATCTCTACCAATTTATCCAACTGTTTCTTCAACAAAGACTTAAGTTTCGAATTCTCCGAAGTCAAATGTCCTTCGCCTCCGGTGGCAAAGAGTCGCTATGTACAGATCCAAATTGCATGAGACTTCACGATAGGTAAATCTATTTGAGTTTCCACAAAACGATTAAGGAAGGCTTCCATTCCCATAGATCGATCCTCGATTCCGAATTCTCGACTCACGACGACTCACCTGAATTCTTCTAATGGAATCGATCAGCACTCTTTCGTAGAGGCGGTTCGCTTCGATTTGCAATTCTCTTTTCATCCGTAAACCGACTCGAGTAGTAACGATCCCTGCGGCCGAAGAAATGAACAATGGAGAACAGACTGTCTCTATACATCGCTCGCTTCTCTCTCGCCCTCGCCTGCGATGCCAGCTGTTCCATCGCGTGCTTTCTCTATCTCCTTCAGCTTTTCCTATATATCCATTCATATGAGCAGACATACGTATAAGATACATACAGGGTGTATGCGCACAGACATATCAGTGCGTATATGTATATAATAATATGTAAGCAGGAGCTTAGGTAGATAGAGACGGCGATTATAGACATGCGCCTATGGGCAAGCCCTGTGCCTATGCATGCACTGGAACCGGCCGCCCGAATAAAAGACTCCTTGACTCTTGAAGCTCGGATCCACGCACCGTGTCTACGTGACGGCGTCTGTGGAGGCAAACTGAACCGAGGTGAAGGGAACGCAGAACGATAGCAGGGGAGGGAGGCTGGGTCAGATAAAGGGTGAACAAAAGAGCAAGAGTGGTCGGAGAGTCGCGCGTTCACATTGAAATCGAGGGAACATTGATTTTGTAATTACTGGTTTGATATTCAGTGTTGCGTCCTGGCGATGCTGGCCGTTACTATCTGTCCGTCTAACCTGCCAGACGCGTAACCCTACAATGTTTATGATCCCCATTTATTAAATACGTTTCACCCTCTACCGGGTGGAACATTATCCACGCGCTGCCTGTGTAGTACTAAAACCACACGCTGGAAGGATTCGTTTCTGGACCGCAAGAAAGATAAATAAGATTTTTAAAAATATCTAAATAAGACTGGGCCTCTCCGCCTGCAGAATTCCATTCGCATATGAGCTATACATAATTTCAAAGAAAAAATGCAACAGAATTTACTATATTAATATTGAAGCTGATGCAAACGATCATTTGACCTTATTTTCTAATTCTCTGAGGTATCCAACTTCATAGTTGTGCTATTGATACACATGACGAAAAAGAATGGAGGGAAGAGAGAGAGAGAGAGAGAGAGAGAGAGAGGCCAGCGATGAGTTAGGTATTCGGCCCAAAATCGATGTTCATCAGGGATCCTGGGACGGGCGCGTATCACGTCTTTTTATCTCTCAGCCCGAGGAGCAGCTTCGTTCCGCGAATAAACTCCCAGCCGAAGATTATCAGGCACGCTCGAGCGAGCCATTCTCTTGGAAAAGTTCTCCTTTGATATCTCGCCGTGGAAGGCGTCTGCCGATCGAGTCTTATGCACCCTAAGATCGCTCGGTGGATCTTTCAGGCAGGACATGCCTGAAAGTCGACTCGATCGGATCTGAAGGTGCCTTCGGGCATGTTCGGTAGCTTTCGCGCGTCATCGCACACGCTGGCTTCCTTATCCGAGAGAAATCCAACCGCGCTGATAACGTAATGGCAGCATGCACATACGGAGGGTGAGTGAGTGTGTGCGCAAATACTTGCGCGTGAAGCCAGACACGATATCTCTGGGTCGATTTGATGATGACGTCAAGACAGTGCGGCACTAATACCGGAAGTTGAGCTACTCGCACGAAAGAGAAAATACAGAACGACAGTTTCGTCATGTACGTGAGATTTGCTCCGAATAGGGAAGAGGTAAAAAAACAGGTGAAACTAAAAGCTGTTCCGTATTGGGATAGATCGTCAGCCCAATTTCTTTGGTTGCAGAAGAGCGAAGCGAGCGACGAGGAAAGTTTGTATATAAGGAGAAGAGCCAAGAAGCAAGCAAGAAGGGCGGGTAGCAGAATAGCAAATGTGGCTGCGAATAAGCCGAGTCACCTAATGAATGTTCCTGGACCGAGATAGACTAATGACTGACGCAAAATATATTGCAAGACCGCAGCTGAACTGACGAACCGAGGAACCGACGAACCGCCGGATGATCCGAGACCCGAAGAATCATCTCTCAACAACTCCAAGCAAAGTGGTTCTCCCTTCATCTTGGTTCTCCAGTTCTGCCTGCGCGTCCGATGGCTTTCGGACGGCTCGAATGATCTATGAGTCTTTCGTCCAAGCGGCAAGAGTAAATCTGCTCGTTCGCGGAGATGCACCCTGCGTGTATGTATAGTAATACCTATGCCCCATAAGTATTCGTCCAGATAGGTCTCGATACTCATGGATTCGTATGCACTGCTCGTAAGAAGGCAGGTTCACAAGCGGCCGACGAAAGATCAAAGACAGTTTCCCGTCGCTATTCCGTTGGGTCCGGCACTTAGGGTGGGTGGAAAGGAAGAAGAGTTTCGCTACGGTCGTTCGTACGTGTCCCCGTAATACCGATTCTCCGAGCAGTGTCGATTCCCGATACAGAGAGGGGACGGATAATGACGTCTTGCGGTTCAGGGTATTAGGAGGCAAAGGAGGCACCTTCTCGGGGGACACGGGAGGTTCCTCCTTATCTGAAACGGCAAATGCGAGCTTGTTTAACTGAATTGGCCCGGAGCCATCCGAATCGGTACCAAACAATATCGAAAATTAATGAAATGACGATTATGAGGCAAGTCGGTCGTCATTGGCCAGGCCTTCCAGCCATTTTGACTTACAATTAGTTCAACCTAGGAATTTCCTTTCCCACCATTTTTTCAGGCCTCACTCCTCTGTTAGAAAGTACGAATGAACTTGATCGAGTGCCATTCAGAAAGTCTAAGACGCACAGAGAGCTCCTGTCCTGTCTGCGAGCGGGACAGGAAACGAGAAGCAGGAACCACTCGGTTCGCACGACCTCCCTCTGCATCCCTTCCCGTTTCTCTTTACTCGCCAGTAACGATCAGCCATTTATGAAGGCGAAGGACCCCTCGAGCTTAAAAAGACTTCGAACTCCAAAGATCCAAACTCCAAAGTTCGAGATTTCCTTCAACTTGAAAGACTTCAAGTCAAAGGAACTATACAGTCATTGATATTTGATAATCGACTCACACATTTGCTATTCCCGTATCTCTATGTCTTTTGCACAATCAGTATACAAATCTAATGATAACCTTGATGGTTTCTCCTTTGCCGGATTGATAACGTGGGAAATCATTAAAATGAGATAGTGATAGGTTAAGCTTCGTAAGAGCCGCGAACAAGTGCGGCGTAGTGCACTAATGGCTGAACCAACGCACCAGCTGCAAGAACTAATTAGACGGTAGAGAAAAAATGTAACGAACAGGGCAGCTCATAGAGGCGCGCAGCTAGCTGGCGCTAGCGATACGCGCTCGGCCATGGTGGCCATGGTGGGCATAGTGTTCAGTGCTCTTGGTCGTTACAATTCGTTACAATTCGGCAGTGCTCGGTGATACTCGGTGCCGCGATGTGTTCGCAGTGTGGCCACCAGTGTGCCGTGCCCAGCTATGATCGTTAGCCCCTAAACATAACTTTGGCGGTGCCCCGACTGGGAGCTCGGTCCCTCCTGCCTCGGGTCGTTAAAAACGCATAAACTGCCTCATCATCCGAACCTCCTGACACACACGCCCTTGGGCACGCACGTACGCGATAGACCCTGTTCATGCTGACTGAGGGACGTGCAATCACGCAGGGAGGCGCGAACGCCGCGGAATCGAAAGGAACATCTCAAAGTTCAAAAGAGACACAAGATATATTAAGTAAAATTCGCTCGCCCTGAAAGTCGGCTCAATTCTCTATGAGCGAAAGATCCCGTCCTTCTCAACTGAAAATTTGAGCCTCTTCGTGGGCTAAATTAGCAAGGAATTCAACATGCATAGCATATCGTGCACTGAGAAAGGGTTGAGAAGAAGGATTCTGACAGGCACTCGATCTTACCACTGCTTGCGGGCAAATAATCCGGGAATTCGCGTGCTTTCCGCGAAATTGCAATCGGCCGTTTCGTGCTTCCGAGAGAGAATCGACTGGCCTGAAAGTCACCGCGAATAATATCGATCGATCGATCGATTAGCCGAATTACTATGAACTGTCGCTATTCGCCCAGGAGAATATACCTGTTTCATGTACGGAAGGACGAACCAATCGACCGAGAATGCTTGTTTCATGTGACGCTGCCTTGAGAGCGAGAGCGAGAGAGAGAGAGAGAGGGAGATTTTGCCACAGTAGAAAAGAATCTGTCCAGCAACCTCGGGGAAATGTCGGCCGAGGTTTCTCTCTCTCTATGGGGCGCAATAGTGTCGAATTGTTTGGGAATCCGTGGAGAAGAATACCTATGCCAGAACGCCCGTAATACTCCTGGATACTCGAGCTGCTAAAATGCAGTCATGCTGGAATGGCTGCTGGCGGCTGAACGAAGGCCCAGGAGAGTTATTCGCCTACACTAACGAGAGAGGGAGAGAGAAATGAAAGGCACGAGGGGGGCCGCGGGACGAAGTGCCAAAGGGGTGCCGGCGGCAGGCGTGCTCGAAGGGGCGAAGGGGTGGATGGAGCTGCTAGCTGAGCGCCTCGAGTTACGATTTAATTTCGTGCCGTAGTCGAGCCGCAGCCGCCTACTCCGTTTCGAGAGTAAAAAATCAGCAGAGCCGAGCCGAACTGGGCTCTTTTTACAGCTCAAAGTTGAATTTATCGCGCGGGCACGTAGTCCCGCGCGTAAAGCCGTGCCAGGCTCAGGATACGCGTAGGTTGAGGGCGCAGAGCCAAGGGCCGAGTAGTAGGAAATGAAGACCGAGAGAGAGAGAGAGAGAGAGAGAGAGAGAGAGAGAGAGAGAGAGAGAGAGAGAGAGAGAGAGAGAGAGAGAGAGAGAGAGAGAGAGAGAGAGGCTCGTGCATGGTAAACGCACGTAAGCGTTCAGTGGCATCCTACGCCACACCGACATCGGACACAGTTTGTTAGTTGCGCGATCTGAAATTTGTTAAAGAAGCCCTTAGCTAACGTGTAGCTAATGCGTGGATAATAAATAACCTCGATTAAAAGCACTCCAGGTATTATTAGTCTAATAATACAGATTAACCAGGCATCTTTCCGGCTTCCATCCATGTCCTCGTTTTTCTTCAATTATTCAGACTCGCTCGACGATATGCTTTGCACTCTGCGCCCATTAGCACGTGGCGCAATCTGCATCTCGCACCGTCTATTCCTCTAAATCCTTCGCCAATTTCAATCTACCATTCTCTTTCCTTTTCCTCGTATCAGCACCTATTACCTCCATAACAGTTCTTAACAGTTCTCATGCCATTTATTTTTCTCACGCATTCTCATAGAATTCATGTCTCCTATGACGTAAAGCGCGGAGAGAGCGTAACATACATCCGCGAAACGAGATACGCATTCTCGCTTAGGACCCTAGACTTTCCAGCGTATCGCATGGCGACTAAATCGACTTTGTCGATCCTCTCGGCCATACCCATAGGTAACGTTGGTAACGTTGGTAACGTTGGCAACGTTGGCAACCTTGGCAACGTCGACAACATTGGCACCGTCCCCTAACCCCTCACAAGCTATTATTTATCACGGTGCACGATGGGCTCTACATGATAGATCTCACCTCGCCCCAGGATAATGGTGGCTTAGGCTCCGTCTATGGGGGTTGCGATTCCACGTGGTGTAACGGCTTAACGAAAGCTTCAGGGAATGAACATTTCAGGCAGGAATTCCAATAGTAGCGAAATCAAGCAGGAAACTGAGAGAGGAAACGAGGGAGAAAGAGAAAGCGCGAGGGAGGTGAGCGGAAAAGGATTCTATTCAGACCACGGACTAAAAATATAAGCGTGGCATGGACCATGCCTTGGAGCTACACCAGGATGAGTAAGGAGGGAATTGAGTGGTCTGATGGGGCCAAGTAATCTACCGAGCAAACAATAAGTTATTAGTGCAGCTATATCCTGAGACTGAGAACGGACCAGAGCACGAACTCACTCAGTGATGAGTAGTAATCTCCTAGGCAGTAGGAACCTGCGGGAACTTGGGACGTGACCGGGTCCGCTTGCGATTTTGTCCTATAATCTTAGCCTCGCTCTGGCTAGATCTCCTCCTTGTCATTTGGCCATTCCGTCTCGGGCGCCGCCATCCTGCACGTTCAATGACCGTCCAATGGACATCCAAATGCACGTAATTCTAATTGAAATTTGGTCTCTCCTTGTTGCAGATTTGCTGTCGATGCCCAGTGGTGCGGTCTCTCTGCTCGACCTTAAGTCCCAGCAGCAACAGCGGCAAGGTCAAGAAACTTCGGGCGCCACTAGTCAGCACCGTCAGCCTGCCGTAGGCATAGCTGCGGTCTCCTGCAGAGGATGCCGTCCGCAGCCGCACCCCTACGCGAGGCTGCAGCCCTGGGCAAGTGCAGTACCCGCACCCCAACAGGCTCCAGCAGCCCCTACGAGAACGAGGGCTAAGGAACCGGCCGGAGCCCCGGAACACGCCAACAGTGCCAACACCAACAGTGCCACGTCCAGGAGGTGGGGCGCCAGCAAGCGCAGGCACCCTCAGCTCCAGATGTCCTCCAGCAACCTCCAGCAACAGCACTCTCTAATGAGTACACCCTCTGCGGCTATCCTAACTCCAAAAAATTCCTTAGAGTCCCTGACTACTGGTCAGAACGGGCACCACGGCCTCGATCAGCCAGGAATACTGCCGAGCATCGGAAACATGGCCACCTCGTATTCCCAAGGTGCGATGCCGCATTCAGGATATGAGACTGGGCAGACGATACCAAATTCCCAAAGGACCAGTACCAAGGCTCAATCTCTCCCGCGGTGCCAATCCTACGCGAACACGCCTTCTACTAGCAGTGCAGCAACGAAAGGTCACAGGTTGCCTGTCAGCACCCACCCGAGTGACAACGATGGGAGCCTCGCTTTATCCTCGAGAACTCATCAGCGTCATCAAAGCCTATCTACTGGTTTAGCCTTGCAGAAGAGTCAGCTATCGCACTCGACGTCCCACCACAACCTCGCTGCCAATCAAGTCCTCTCGCAGCTCTCCCACCCTCAGCAGTACCAAAGCATGTCGGTCTCGAACACGGCAGATCAGTGGCTCCTAGGTAGCTATTTGCCAGCATCGACAGCCAACTCGTCCGACTGGTGTCATGGCGGCAAGGGGTGCACTTGCGTCACCTGCACGAGTAGGCAAAGTTACCCCCACAGCCAGGGACAAAGCGCCTGGTATTATCCCCAAGGGAGCGCAGCCCCAACGCCTAATGAGCTTCACAGACTCTTTCAGCACGTGTAGCACATGGTCTGCTAGACCTTCTAGATCATTCCTCGACTTACTGATTTGCGACCTGACTGATTGCCCAACTCGATGCTCCGTGTCCTTGTACCCGTTTCTCTGCGTAATTTCGTTCGAACCCTGGACCATCTTTTTCATCCAACGAGATACGGTTCCTCGCGCACATGCAAAACTACCATCTGTCAATTTGCAAATTTTATTGGCCAGTGGAAGAAGGTACACCTCTCCTACGGATCTCGAAGATAATCGATGAACCAGTCGATGAGGATCTCAGCATCCACGGATCATTAGCTAATTCAAACATCAAATCCTGCGTGAACTCAGACACAGTAACGTGGAGAAAATGAAAAATAATGAATTCTCCCTCGACGTCTACGTCAAATCCCAAACAATTTGTACTCGTTGAATGTCTCGACTGGTAAACAATTGAATGTGTGCAACGTGCCTGCGTAGGTCCAACGATCCTTCGCAATCGATGTTATTTATAAATAATCAAAGCACTGACTGTCTTTAGATCGGTAACCCAATCATCCTTATCGATCCGTATTTCCCCAAAAAGGAACATTTTTTAGAACAATACTATACGTCTGAACCCGTGAAATACGATTTTTGTTGAGTGGTTGGATTTACGAAAAAGGCAAGAATTAATAATTGATTACACACAAAAGTCCATGTAGATGAATACGTGAAAAGCGAAATTTATTACATGAAATTGCCTAGAAAGAGTGAATAAGGAAGAACGAAAAGAGCATTAACGAGAAAGAGAGTAGAACTGGTATCGAGATGGATGACTCCATGAGAAAGGATAAAGGAGACGGGAAAAGGAGGAAGGCATATGGAGGGTTAGACCTTCCCTATTAACTTGGATCGTGATTGATGTTCCGGATGAGTCCTCGAAGTCAGGATCTGCTGCTGACTTAGCCTTCTCTACTTAAAGCCACGTACACAGCCATTATGCGACTATACAACTAATAACGCTAGAACTCCTTGTAACGATAATAGTTTTCTGAATAAACTAGAGGTAAATCGGTGTAAGCGTTGAGACGTTGCGATCGGTATAATGTTATCACATCAAATGCTACCTAGCGAGTTTATGTACATGTATATAGATCTAGCCAGTATATACGGATAGCATAGGTGTAATCAGAGTTTACTGGAGGCATAATATAACCAACAGAGAAGAGTTCCTCGAGGATAGCAAACGGATATAGAAGAGGCTGACCCGGTGTGCCGTAAGCTTGCTCTTCTCCGGCGTAAGTCTGTGCTTTTTTTGACGCGAGTCGCAAAGTCGAGAGAAAGATGGAGAGGGAGTGAGAAAGTCGGAGAACGTCCAAAGACAGAATGCATATGGATTGTATAAAGCGACAGCAGCCTTTAGAAGGTAAAACTTAACGAAAGGGAAGCCAAGGTAATCCCCGTCTTGGAAACGTGTCATCCTGGGAGAATCGAACCGTCCGCGTCGTGGAAACCTTTCTCGTCGTCTGCAGTCCCACAATCCACGGTGAGAACCGTCACGCACAGATAAGGTTAACGAGGTAATCGAATCGGCAAAGGCGTCCACGGCGAAGCGAATCGAGTCCTGAACGAGTCCTGGACCGGTCGTGATGAGTCTTCTTGTAGGAGTTCCCCGAGTTCTCGTGATTTTCCTTCAACGGGCCAGCGCGCAGATTGCTATCAGATCGTCGAACAAACTTTTCCCTCACCAAGACAGCCATCCTGGGATTTATCAACGGAACCAAAAGAATATTTGGCCTTCGGCCCATACTCCTTTGCTGCAGCATCCCATTGCATCGCGACTCTTCTTACGTTGCAGATAAAAATTGAAATGATTTCACGTAACCAGCTGAACAACTGATAATGAGAATGACAAGTGAAATGCTCGCTCGTCCCGATACCTCCTTGTTGCTCTTACGATTTGACTGTTGCCCTGCGTTTGTTTTAACGAGGCAAATCGATTGCACGATTGCTCGTGGGAGAACAAATAATGAGAATAGGTGCGCGCATGTATGTGAGCGAGTGAGTTAGAGAATATGAGAGAGAGAGAGAGAGAGAGACTCGCGTGGCAGCGAATCGCTTCGCTTTTCATTTGGACGCTACCGCCGAGCCTCGTTAATCCGCGCTAAATTAATCAATTCCCACGCGTCCATTCGGAGATTAGTTCGATCCGATGAGCGTGTCCGAATCGACGCCGGCGTCACGCGCGCGTTCACGTTAACGGCTCGATTTTCCAGGAAAAGAAGGAGAAATACGAAAAGGAAACTTGCCGATTTAGCCTGCGAGATTATCTCCTTGACGGCACCATTTGGTTAAATTATTTCCGAAAGGCCCCGTGCTCTTTCTCTCCCGAACCCCACCCCCGTACGAATGTTGCGCCTCATCTTCATTCTCAATATAGTAGTCTGTGGCTCTAGCAATATTCTAGCAATCATAAGACAATTGACGAATTCCTACAAAGAGATCAAGAGTCTAAGAGGAGGACACAGAGTGCAAAGTTAATGAAGCGAGATGGCAGAGTAAAACGAATTACGCTTCGTCTCGTAAAACAGATGCAAACGACAATTATTAAGCATAGCAAGTATAAGAGCAGCAGGACACAGGTGCGTGTTAGTCGCACAGGTGCGCTCTATTGGCACTCGCACACACGACACACACGACACACACGGCCACACACGGCCACACACGGCCACACGTTGACAGACGCGGGGAGGGGGACGAAGAGAGAGGGCAGACACGCACCTCCTACTACCGTAATGTAGGTAACAAAGTAACTGAAGCCTCGTAAGTCCTAACGATTAGTCGGATTCTACCAAATAGTTGAGCTGTGCACGCGTCGCACTATTTTCTAACGTGAAGATGTGATACGGAGCTAATAAAATGTGCGTGAGTGCGTGAGCGACCATTCCAAGTTGGCAATGTACGAAGGAAAAAGTGAGAAATGCAAAAGAGTCTAATAAGTATAGAGAATTTAGAGTAATTGAAGTTGAAGGCAATCGGTTGGCTTTCTGATTCGATATTGTGAGCTCGTGATTGGCGAATCGCGCAATGGAGAAACTTGAACGGAGGCAAAATAACCAAAGAAGAGGGAATGTGGGATCGAGAAGTCGAATGAATCTGCTCTCGATAACGGCCGCGCGCAACTTATTAATCGCTGACCATGGCGAGAGGAATAGAATCCTGACCGATCTCGCCGTCCCTGATTGTCCTTGATTGTCCCTGATTGTCACTGATTGTCAGTGATTGTCAGTGAGAATCCAGAAAACGAGGATCACTATCTCGTGCCGATGCGTATCGTCGGAAATACAAAAGTGGCAGACGTTTCGAATAACTGTATAGCCTAAAGAGAAGCTGAGATGTTGTAGAGAGGGGGAAGGGGGAGGGGGCCGTCGGGGAAGCTGTGAAATAAAAAGGAAGGAGAAGAGAAAGAAAAGGGAAAATAACAATATGTATGTATGGCTGCGGTATATGCGCGATTGCTTTAAAATTCATATCTAACGGAATACAGTAATAAAATTTAGCGAAGTCAAGAGACTTTATCACGGTTTAGCGGCGTGACTCTACTATCCAGAAAATGTGAAATTTATCATGCCGAATTAGAAAATGATGGAAAGAGAACATTGGAAGCGAATGAAAGAGAAAAGATGTGTAAATAGATAAAGGCGTACTGAAAGGAAAAAAAATAAAGAAAAATATTGAAATATATATTCAAAGATTTTAGGCTGGAGGAACCCTTATATTCTAATGAAAAAAAAGCTTTAAAACCCCCTGTGAGATGCTGCGCGTGCGTGCGTGTGTCTGCGTTCCAATCGACCGAAAGATGAGAGCGGCAAATACCAAAATATTTTTTAAAAACAATGTATTTTTGAAGGACTCGTACCTCAACGAGCGAGAAGCCTAGACGCCCATAGACCTTCATTACTTTTCGCTCCCCCTGGAGCCACTTTCCTTGGCTAACCTAACCTCATGTGCTCCGACCTCACCTCTCCTGTCATTCGCATCACATTGTTTCGTCTCATTTGCACATTCTTCGGACCCGCCTCGTGCCTTCGACTTATTCTGAACAGCGTGGTGTAGTAATGAACGGCCAAGAAACAATATCGAATCGATCAGGATCGAGCGAACACGTGTCTCATATCATTCCATGTGAGTTAATTGGAATTTTCCAAGTCCCATATCATTCCATTGCAACGTATCCCAAAGAAACTGTTAGCAAGCATCGAAGCCAGCAAGACGAGGGCGCCAAAGAAAATAAGAGAAAGACACTGAAGGAGAGCGGAAGCAGCAGCCCTTCCTCGATTCGGAATCCGAATTTGGCACAGGTAACGCAAGTGACACAAAAGGCAGAGGGAAAAGGACAATGCACGGATACAAAACAATACTACAGAATGCAAGAATCGAAAATAATTCCGAAGCCAATGGGAACCGACAGCCCCACCGGGTAGCCATAGACATTGTAAACAGTTCTGTCATGCATGAGAGAGAAGCGTAGCTAGGTAAATAAATAATAAAATATTATATGAATTATTATAATAGGTATATATATGAAAAATATATGTATATATATACAAATACTATATTATATATATATATATATATATATATATATATATAATGAATGTTTAACTAATGCCAAAAAAATGAATGATGTGAAAATGTGAAGATGTGAGCGCGAGGCGCGAACGCCAAAATAAGTAATATTTATGACGCTGACGAGGATAACTTCTGATGCGAGCGCGTGTGCGTGATCGCACGGGTCTGTGTTTATGCTTATCGCGTCTCGCGATTGTCTCTCGCCTATACAGTGACATCGGTTGATCATTATACGCATATGTATATTGTTACACATTAGATCGTTATTTCGCCATCTACGTAAACGACCTATTATCGTTTCGTTGATTCGTTTGATGCCGAATGTGGTTATTTGTGAAATCTACCAGGAGACAATACCGCTACCACTAATATAATCGATTGATGACTGCCGCTACCAGCGGCATTGTTACCACCGACCTCTGCATAAACAACAGCATCAGTAAGTTATAAAGAATAAAGACTCAGTACCACCGACGACGAGGAACATAGACTGGCCCGATCGCGTGGCCAAAAGTAAAGATTCCATATTATTACACAACAATGACGCTTTTCGATTTATTCAACCTTTCTTTATCCTTTATCTTTCGTCATCCCAATTTCTATTCAAACATTAGATCTCATTAGATTCTTTCGGTTACTCGCCACTGCCAGTTATGTTTTCCCTGGTTTCTCTGGTTTCTCTGGTTCCAGTCTAGTTTAGGACGCTTTGGACGTCCACTCGGCTCTTCGAATTCAATCAGTCATTCGCAAGCGGCAGAGATACTCAGTGCTTCCTTAGTTGGAGGAGGAAGAATAAGAAGGGGAAGGTGAGGTAAACGTCGAAGGTTATGCGGGGTGACGGATGTGACGTCAGTGATGGAAGCAACTCAAGACTTTGTGTATTCATTTTGGAGGTCGGTTGGCGCCTTTGTCGATCGATAACTTAACCTAACCCAACCTTTCTCCGACCTTTAACCTGGAGTTAGGAGCAGCCGAATCGACAGCTCTTTCCCGATTACACGAACCCTGTTAGTTGGGAGAATGACGAAGTGCATATTCTTCAAAAGTCGAACTTCAATTCGAAACGACGTACAATTTATAAAATTTAAGTGGATCGATGGGTTTTTCGCGAGGCAAGAGCTTGTTCGAAGGTAGAAGGGAGCAAAGCAAATCGACTTTGGACGACAGTACCAACCTAACCAGTGGCCTGATGTTCGTCGAAATCACTGCTACCAATAACGTCCTACGAAATTCCATTTTTAGGCACCACCGCACGTAACATGCTCGTCAACAGGTAACTGCACCAAAGATTCCAGGAAAATGGCTAAACTAATGCTGTAGACATTTGCAGGACAAGTCAACTCGAGTAAATCACTTAATGAAATTTGCAAATGTCCAGCGCCGCTTATGTGAATGTTCTGCATTCGTGAAGTTACTTAATCTTTCGTCAATCGTTAATAAACTATAGATGCGACCGCATGATTCGAATGGTCCTGCTTCGAGACACACTTCTTTGCGCTGATATTTAAGGGGCCCATTTGGTATGAATTTTATTTGTTTTCTACGAAAAGTCAAATCAAAAAGGTCCGATAGATAAAATGTATTAAATTTGCATATAACAAACTGTAATAGTCATACTCTCGTTTTTGGAGCTCCCCTACGAATCGGAGAAACTGTTTTAACGTGTACGTACAGGCAACTTGATAGTCGGAATATTTGGAAAAGGGGAGGAAGAGTAAAGAGTAACGGTTGGGAGAGGGAGGGATGGAGAAATTCGGTACCGTGCAAACGGCGCGGCCCACTTTAACAGGGTTTGCGTGTTTCTTTGCCACTTCGTGTCTCATCCCCCAGTCCCTGAAGCGTTCCTGGACTACATCCCCCTGAGCGGTGACGACGAAGACGAGCACGAGACCGATGGCAGAAGGAAGGATAGAACGAGACTTACAGTTAGATTCTCTAGAATTGACTCACTATACTAGACTACCGCGACACCTTACCAAAAGTACTAGCGACACAGCGACACGTCCTCCAGCAAAACTCCCTTCTCTATTCCTTCCTATTCCTTCCTATTCCTGCAGGATTTTCAATGGCCTCTGACGCTATAGGGAATCTAGGACTAATAACTTATCTGGAGCTGGACTGAGAGTGTGAAGAAGAATGAAGCGGGCGGACATTGGCTGTTCCGAAGCGATAAGCGCGCCTCGGCCCTGCGGAGCTCCCGTGAGAGTGCTCTCTCGAGTTATACATACATATACTATACCTTGCACACCAAGCGCACTCTGGATACTGACGAGTTTCTCATGTGAAGGGGACGTCGACACAGTCGCATAATGCCCGCCGAACTTTTCACTCTAAATAAAGTTTGAACACAGTAGATTTTACTCTCCCGTGACATTATCTTGTTTTTTGGCTTGACAATTGATCGAATCGTTACGAGCCGATAGTCGGTGTCCCAACCTACGCCCAACTGCTTCTACTTGCCCTCCTTTTCACTTTTCCTCTTAGTTTTCCTTCGTTTCTTGTGTTTCCCCTTCTGTAGCGTTCCCCTACCACCCCGAATCTAATTTTTAATTCGATGTAGGCCCCCTCCCTCCTCCCCCTTTCTGCAGAATAGCACAAACGGAGCCCCGAGATGCTCCTAAGGGACCTGAGGATGAAGGTCGACTAGGCCGCAGCTGTCTCTTTCCACAAGCGAATCTTTTCCACGAGTCAAATGCAGGAATAAATAGAGACTGAAATTATAATATGAAAGAACGAGAAGCAATGACACGAGAGTCAATCAGAGATTTCTCATTATAGATAGCATCTCTAATACAAGTCTAGAGAAAAGTAAGAAAGTGGGGCAAATGAGAATGAGAAATGAAATTAGTGAAAATGTTCAAGACAATCATGATATACTTTTGAATCGCTCTGACGACATAAATGCCTCAGCCCACCCTCCTCCACTTATTAATATTACGTAAGAAGGGAAAAAGATTGACGAGAGAGAAAGAGAAAGAAAAGAAGAATTTGGTAAGGAAGACACAGAGTTTAGTATCCTCATGAAGGAGAATTCTCCTTGTCACCCCAATATGACGGTTTCTTCTTCTTTTTTTATCAAGATCTTCGCGAATTCAGGATGAGATTCCTGATTAGTAATTATGCCCTCCTACCAGTCACCTTTTCCTCCCGTTTTTACATAATTCGTTATGTGTGCAACGTTTCTACACTGATCAGAATTAAAAAGTAAGAGAAATGAGAGAGAGAGAGAGAGAGAGAGAGAGAGAGAGGGGGAGGGAGGTAATAAAGTTGCCATCTGCAGGTTTCCGTTGGCATCTCATACTCTCGAACTGACCCAGCAGAAACCTGGTTGTTTAGCATCCAAGGATCTCGAATAATCCGAATTCTAACATCCTTCCTAAATTAGAATCCTCTAGTCCTATCTTCGAGCGGTATTCCGATGGTCTCTCCTACGGGAATAGCTAGACAGTATTATGCTATAGTTATACAGGGTGGCCACTGAAATATTGAATGATATAAAATAAAAACCGCTTCAAACCCTTTAGTCTTTCTAGTTGCCACCCTATACTATAACTATATGTATATTTTCTCCAGAATACCTATAACTATATGATAGCATGCACATGTGTAAATGTAAGTAGAAGAAATAGTTCTATGCAGGAGTTTGCCAAGGAAATCCTTTATCTGGCTGAATCAATGACTAGGAACGACCGGACAATTTGAACAATGTACAAGAAACCTCTCGGTTGTTAGAATAGGAAGAACGACGTGAGAGAAGGTTGTTAGTGCTTGGCTGATTCGCCATTATTAATTCACCGTGTCTGCTATAATGGCGGTGCCGCCGGCGCTGCTCTGTAATCGAAAACAACCATTGCCAGTTTTTCCTCGGAATGAAAAAGAACAGTAATGTCTGCTGACTTTAGCCACGATTCCACACGAGAGGTCCTTCTCTCCCTCTCTCTCTCTCTCTCTCTCTCTCTCTCTCTCTCTCTCTCGCTCTCTCTCTCTTTCTATTTACCGAACTACACATGTCCATCTATAAAGCGGGATAACACAACAAAGAAAACGAGAGCAGCCGCATCACGATCTATACGTACGCACTGTAGATAGATACGACAAGGTACGTGATACGAGAGAGAGAGAGAGAGAGAGAGAGAGAGAGAGAGAGGGAGAGAGAGAGGGAGAGGGAAATGGAGAGGGAGATGGGGAATAAGAGGGAGAGGGAGAGGGAAGGAGACAGAGAGACAGAGAAAGACAGAGAGAGAGACAGAGAGAGAGAGAGGCTGGCAGTCACTAGAGATATTACGATAGTTAGTGAAATGAACGATCAGACAAACCACTTGCAGTTTGTGCAAATAGGCACATCGAGTTCTACCGCTTAACCTTAGGTTGCTGTTGAGATCAGACGCCAAACTGCCACACAGGACTCGCTTCTTGAATTACACGAATGACCAAAAAAAGTTCATATTATCCTAGTATGGAAGCCAAACGTACAAATCAGAGGTCTTTTCAATGAGATTGATTTGTATTCTCATCTTAAGGTATCCTTGACCACCTTCATGGACCTCAGCATAAACCCCTTCCAGTCGACTAAATGCTAGTAGCATCCAGGGAGCAATTAATTCTAAGCAGTAACCTATCAAAGCTCAAAGAAGCGTGGCAACGTGGTGCATAGCTCATCTGCGATTATAGCGTCGATCTGAGGTTGGACCAGCAAACCTCCTGAGTCTAGACGGTTGCCATCACACGGGCGCATTAGATTCTGCCTTCTATGGAGAAACGTAGTAGATCGGGACCGCGGAGGCTTAACGATTTTCTAACAAAAATAAAAGACAAGCTCGGCTAAACTGTCGAGATTTACGAGCAAGACTAGAAATTCTTGCGAGCTCGGGCAGTCCCACTAAGAAACTTCCTGGACGACGAAGGCATTTCTTCGGGCCGGCACCGTCGCGAAAGCGAAATAACGGGCATTAATGACCGTCTGGCCTAAATTCGCCGGAGTGATATATCAAGGACAATGGCGTCCCTGGAATCCCTTTGACTGTAAGCCTAGAGGAGACTACAGCCTCCTTCGGAATTCAGGACATCTTTTCCTGAGAAGACGTACGTACGCGTTCAGACGCGCGACTCGAACAGAGGTTTATTTGCCTCTCGCAATCGAATAACCTTCTGGCAGAAGCAGTCGCCGGATAAACGAATAAAGCACTCATAAATATGTATAACCAAACAACAACTACGTTAGAAAAAGCGCAGAAGTGAGCGCGTCTTCGTCGATTGTTTTCCATTTCGACGAAAGGAAATGAAAATTCGCTGCGGTATTTTCTTAGAAAGTTACTGACTGCGAGATCACCTAGCACTCTCATTCAATTTACTCCCAACTCCATTTCCTCTCCGACAGCCATACATATAAAAACATTGCTCTTCCGCAGGTTCTCATGAAACTTCCCAGATGCAAGCTGAGCCAGAGTCAAGTGCAGACTGCATGACTGCATAAAGGATCCGATGATTTCTCTACTCCACCCAGCCATAACTATCCCAGTCTTCCTCGCCCTCCTTTGCGAAGGCGAATGTCCGCATCTGCATGCAAAATGCGAAATGCGAAGCTTTGAGTGCGCAGTATTCAGCCTGCTCAGATATTCCGGATTCTCTAATGACAGAGTGGCCTCCGCGTGCCTCTGACCAATAATGAAAAGAACGATTTATCTTCACGCTCCTTTTAGCACTCTTGCTCCGTCCTTTTTCTTCCAACGTTCGACTTCTAGCATCTTCCTAAGTGTGCTGTATAGAGCGCGCAATCCGCCTGTTACCATTTTCGCCAGAACGGAGCACCAGAGCGGCAGCGTAGAACTCTACGTGAAGTAATCAGTGCTTAAAGAAAAGTCCAAGGCAGTTCGTTTCGAGTATTATTCCACAAGAAAGAGAGAGAGAGAGAGGTACTCTAACTTCCGACGAATATCATGAATAACATATCGGCGTATCGCTGGTATTCAGTGCAATAGCTCAGCCAGCCTCTAACTGATACAGCACGATACGGACCATTGACTGGGACCGGAGCTGCGAAGAGATAACAGGAAGTGCGTAGAAATAGGAACGTAAATTCGTAAGGTAGCCATTCAGTGTGTGGATGGCTGAGTGGCTGAGTGCAAAGTGCAGAGTGTATAAAATGTGAAATGCAGAATGTGGAGAAGCAGTGAGTATAGAACGCAAGGCGTGTGCGCTGGAGGGTAGTTTTGTTGGCGAACCACGTGCCACACAGGACCCAGCAATTTGGCTGGACAATCAGAGCCGTCAGGAGGGCAGAGTATGCGTGCCTGACCCCTTCTGCGTGCTCCAACTCGTGGCGGCGACCTGGGCCAAATGAACCATACAATTTTTCCATTTCCCCTGCCTCTCCACCTTCCAACAATCCCTGAAGACGCAGCTCTCTTCACGAGGATTCTCTCTCGATTATTAAGCTACAAGATGCTCGAGGTGAGCACGCTAGACGTGTAACTCGAATCCTCTTCGATTGATAGACCACGTGAGAATAATCTTCCAAGGTTATCCTGCTATTCTTCTAGACGGCACCTATTTTTACTATAACGCTCTACTAGAGGAATGTTTTTGTATAGGACGAAACGAACTGATAAGTTCCGAGCGTTGTGCCGAGAGAGATTCGACTTCCTAATTCGTAAGTCTTTTCCAGCTTTTGCCCTCCGGGCGCATTAAGCATGACGACCTCCTTTCCCTTGGAACCCCTGCATGGCACATAGCATATAACATGGCCAGCACATCTCGACGCCTCAGAACGTGAGCTTTCGTCCCTAGCTGCTCCCAAACCATGCCGGCCTGCAGCACAGGGGGAGGCGACTTCTTCCTGCATTATAAATAGAGCCACTACGTGTGCCGAGTATCCAATCTCTAGAGTCCTTGTCCAGCGCACGGAAACGCGTCCCACGAAATCCTTAGCCATATAAAAGGCCCGAACTTCGACGAGTGGGCTGCTACCGCGACTGCGACGCATTACGCCGCGCCGTGTGGTCGTGTGGTCGTGTGGTCGTGTGGTCGTGTGGCAAAGGACAAATTTTACGGTGTCTTTCTCCTTCCCCATTACTGGCGCTCCAATTTCCCAAAATCTCTCGGGTGAGGCAACACGAATCAGTCCAGCTATAACGGGCAGGCTAGTAGGGCCACAGGAGGCATCGGCCTCTCGATTCCAGAACGGGTAAAGAATCGCGCAAGGCACCCTGCGTCTGTCTGTGGCTTCTCTCGATTTCTGGAAAGCATCCAACTATTCTACTCCCGAGACTTGACAGGTCTTTACTCGGCAGGATAAAAAGGCAGGACAGCTGAACGGTAGACGTCGGAAGCGACGGCTTTACTCTGCACTTCCTGTAGATTTGCTCTCGAGACTCTTTCCTCCGAAAATCTGCGAGTATAAAAGTGCGAGCGATGTTTGACCTAGCATATGCATATAGATTGTACGTTAATGATATACACTTTAAGGTGGTTCGGTGATGATAATTATAACAGCAATAGCGAAGGACGGGTTAAAAAGGCAATAAGCAAAAGTACAAGATTTTTAGTTCAAAAATAAATGAGTGAAGATATAAGATAATTACGACATTGGAGCCAAAATTCATTACATTCTACTTTGCGAAAATAAATATATGGATAATTATATTGTCTAATAAAACAAATGCAGAGTTTTATCTTGGATCAGGTGTTATCAGCAAACCTCCTTAACCACTAGTCCGACACGTGCGCGACAAAGACAGCAGTGCTATGAAGATATATTGTCGTATTGCATATCCATTCTAGAAAATTACAATTTATTTATCGAGCAACCAAAATATTCCAGCATTTTTCCGAAGCAAACAAAATTTTTTTACATTCAATCTGCATGCTTTAAAATCCATTAAGGATTTTTGAATTAATCACTTCCTTTCTAAATCAATTATTTAATTCCTATATGTGTAACAAATATTTCTTAATCATACTACATTAATTCTAAACAAAGTACAATTTTCACGTATAAAGTAGTGCCTTTCTGAACCGACTTGTCTCTCTTTAACGACAGCAACGTTTTCTAAAATCAACGACTTTTTTTCAAAACGGAAATTGGTTTCTTTCTAAATATATCAATCTGTTTCCTAACCAACATGTCACTTCTTCAATTGGACTACCCTTTCTTAAACCAGTCAGCATACTTTCGAATCTGATCATTGTTTTCATAAAAATAATTAACCTAATTTGAAATGGTACTAATCAACTGATAATCCATTCAATTTTGCGACATCATCTCCTTTTTCTTATTTCGTGCTGCAATCCTCTTATTGAGTGTAGCATTACAATAAACTACAGCATTAACCTTCATATCCTTACGTTAGCCCTCACCAATGTAACTAAAACTGCCTGCAGCCATACGTTTCTGTTCATTAGACATCTGTCAATATATCTGTCCCAGTAATCTTACAATTAGCTGTCGAAAACAGGAAATTGAGACACCTCACTCGTCTAAACTCAGCATCGCGGAGAACCGATAATAATCATTCGATAAAATTCGATAATACCTATATCGTGTCATGGCTTAAGGGAACTGAACGTCAGCCTTAACCTTTTCTCTTGTTCGACGGTCTTCCTAGCCTTCCTAGCCTTCCTAGCCTTCTTACCCTTCTTCTTGCCACTTGTCTTTTGACTTTTGCGTTAGCGTCTCGATGGTGAAGTCACGTAGAACATAGACACGTGCACCTCGAGTCGAACTAAAAAAGGTGAGGACCAGTGGGGACCAGTGGGGACCAACAGGGCAGTGGCTGCTCGAGAGCACAGAGCCGCTTCTATCTGCCGAGAACCATTGGGCTCAGCTCACTTCAGGCCCTTTCGACCATGAGCACCTCCGCTATACCTTTAGAACCTCCATACTCTTTATCCCTGTGCCCTGTGCCCTGTGCCCTGTGCCCTGTGCCCTGTGCCCTGTGCCCTGTGCCCTGTGCCTGCTTCCCCTCTGCCTCCTTCAACGTCTCTGGAACCTTTTGTGCATCTCAAAAGATCTTACGGAGTTCCTCTCAGCGTGGTTCGGCGCGCAGCCCCCTCCCTCGACCGCGTGCGTCTTCGCCCCCAGGTTGACCACTTTTCCACTCTCGCTTGAAGCAGCATCACATGATCTTCCGCTCGTGTCCATAGGGAAATTTCTCGTTATCTTCCAACGGACATAAGTCGTCGATAAAGGAGTCTTTTTTCAGACATCCTCGGACTAAAGACTCACGTACAAGATGACTCGATCAACATCGAAGCAGCTAATCATTTTCGTGCCATCGTCGGCCGTTGCTGTCCTCCTTTTTTGTTCGATGAACACAAGACCTGTGATTTTGCCAAATGAGTGTCAGATATTCATCGCGTCGTTAATTATTTTAACGCTATCCTACCCAGGCAAGACTATTGGTCGGAGGGGTGGGAGGAAAGGGGGAGAGATAAATAGATAGATAGATAGATGCGTTTAGTTATTTATGCCCTACTCTCCCTTGAGGGGCATAAATATCAAAATCCAAAGGTTGACCAATTTTATTTTTTTAATAATATTTTTTGCGACAGCGAGAGAGAGGGGCTGTAACTGATTCGCAACTATAAAAGCGTGATCTGATCCCTCAAATCGACCGTATGTCGCCGCAGCTTAAATTCAAATAAGATCCACTGGCTGCGAAAATCAAGTCTACCTTGAAGTGTTTTGGCAAAATTTTACAAGTAGAACATCTCAAGATTGAATTCATGTCTCTGACAAAAAAACGTCAGAGTGGTAAGAGCATGCAGACAGTTAAAAAAAAATGTAAAAGTACCCAAGCTCATTTTTTCTCTAGACCTAGCCAGTGCACACTGGGGCTATTATTATTTACACTGTTTACATTTTATCTCTCGCAGCTGACGCAACTCGACCTATCGCGTTCCAACTTTTGTTAGTGTCACCGAACGCATGATGCAGATTGCATCGGACACGCGAGATATCCCAGCCGGGGAACAGCAGGGGCTCGAGCAACGAAGTCGAGGAAATTGGTAGAGAGGAGAAGAATCAACGGGAAGCGGACGCAGCTATTTCCCTTTCGTGTCCGTCCGTCCGTCCGTTGCCGGTTCGTTCTCCGGTTGATCCATTCGTTCTCTCCTTCCGTCGTTCCGACCTTTCGCTCGACCGTCCACTCATTGCGCTTCCCGTAGCCCCGCCGCCGTCAATGGACAGCAATGGACAGCAATGGACAGCAATGGAAAGCAGTGGACAGCAAAGGAAGTATATCCTTGCCGCACAGACTGCCAAACCGGTAGGTACGGCGAGAAACAAAGGGATGAAAAGATGGACGTAGACAGGCGGAAAAACGAAGATACGTTGAGCCAAGAAAAGTAGCGGGATCAAAACAATTATCTTCAGATTTTATCCTTCTTCTCTCCTCCTTCATATTTTTTCAATTTATTAAGAATATAATTTCTGTTTTTGAACTTGAACCGGTCTCAAAGTATCAAGGAATAAAAAGCGCGAATGCGATTGTCAATTTAGCTGGGCAAACTGCAAGCGGAGGAACAGCAAAGAATAGTAAAGATCGCAGCTATATGTATCCAGATGCGCGATATCGTGACAAACGGGGCTGCGCATTCAGCCAACGTGGAGCCTTGCCTTACTGCCTTGCCTTACTACTCGCATAGGCAGGCTGGCGCAAGGAAGACACGTCGACCAACTCGGCGAGCCTTTCCTTTGGTTTCGTCTCAATGTCGCTCTTCCTCTTCTCCTTCGTCTCCTTCTTCTCTTTCATCTCTTTCATCTCTTTCATCTCTTTCATCTCGCCCTGCCGTTCGTTCTGTCTCTCCCTCGTAGTCTATCCACACTGCTAACGCGTGTGAGGTTCCATTACTTCCAGTCCTCGTGTACTCATGGATAAGTGGATAAGTAGAGACATTTAAAGGTGCCCAATGAGATTTGTGCGCTTGAGCTTCTCCTGATCCTAGAACGATTCTTCTTTACCAGCCAAATATCGTTTGGAGCGAAAGGACAGCTGGCTGAGACACGTGAAAAATGTTTAGTCCTTAAAAAAATAAGGACCTTCGATCCAATGAAAAACGGACGAATGAAGAATTGCACTCGAGGAAACTTATCCCAACCCTCCGTCCACCCATCCTTGTGTACCTTGCAGTATATCTCTGCAGGCTGCTGTTCAACTGCATATACAGATGTATAGAGACGTTTGCGCAGTTCCACCCTTCAGCGGACTGCATAACGTATAGGCGCGGATTGTGCCTCTCGCTCTGACTCATGCACCAACTCCGGTAATTACACCCAAGAGAACTACTTTGCTTATACATATACACGTACATAGTACTATAAGTCACTACTACTGTACTATACTGTAGTATACGTCCTAAGGAAGAATTCGACGCGTTAGTTTTCCACTCGGAAGAAAAACATTACGATTCTTTAAAAGTGAAGGAGAATCTCCGAGCAAGACGAGCGGGAGACCTCGATTTCGGAAAAGCAATTCGGAGAAAATCGTGCTTCCGGGCCGTTTGCCAATGAGCTTCGAATCAAGGACGGCACCCTTGGGCATTTCCGGTTTCTATAGATCGACCGATTACGAATGTCTCCTATTACGTCCTCCTGGTCATTTACCTGGTTCCATTGTAATTCAGCCAGTATCGGATTTTCCTGGAATATTCTTCATTCATAGACAACAACTTTCTGTATGGTGACCCTTATAAAATCTACTTTAATATAAACGTCTATTTTATCATAAGGTAAAGTGCTCGAATCCAAAGAAAAGTATGAAAACGGTAAAAGGACCTTAATTTCGAGCTCCTCCTTCAAATCTAGCAGCATCTCCTGCGACTCTCTCGTTTCATTTGGAAATTTTGCTCGCCTTCGACACTATTATCCCCTCGAACATTCGGTATTCCCCGATCGAAAGGTACTCCTTGAGAAGATCGGATAGCGTTTCTTTAAAGATCCAGGAGACCTGGAACGTTCAAAGAGGACGAGTACGAAAGGAAGCGCAGAGGAAACGCAGAACGAGATAATCTATAGTAACTCTATAGAAGATCATCCCGAAGGAGAAGTAGGTGTCCTTAGTGATAAAAGTGCTCCGAGCATAGAGCCATCCAATTTTCCAACAAGAAAGATGAATATGAGGAAGCAAAAAATAGAAGTAAAAGTGACCGTGGGAAGCAGTAGCAGTCCTCAAGGTGTAAAATATGCCGATAAAATATTCAAACTGCTCGGCGAGATCCCGCCACTGCCATTAATATAATGACTGGCGCCATCGAGTCGAACTTTCATGGAAAGCTGAGCCTGCAAATTGGAACTCGATGCTAATAAAACTTCGAACGATCTGCTAGCATTCGGAAAAGTGAACCATGCCTCTGAAACCCATTGCCGAAAGTATAGTTGAGATTTACTGGAAGACAGTCAACGTGCGAACTCACTCTTACGAGATTCTGAGGTTTTTCTGCTGCTGTGCCTACAGGACGGGGTCCGATCAATCGCCGATACTTGATTGCCGGTTTCTCGCTCTCTCGAGCTGATTGCGATTATCAATTTCAGTCCGTATTGGATAACTGCGCGACTTAGGGCTCCACAAATCTATAATAGAACGTTTCAGATGCACCCTGGAAAGGACCTTTATAAATTTTCAGTAGTTATTAAGCTTACAAGAGTGTCAGACTTCCAGTTTGGGTCGGGGCCGACAGCCAGTGCGATCAGTACGAAGGCAGTTGGAGCAAGAACTCGTCCCACTGTTTCTCGACTTTGTGCCTTCTCTAGCCTTTAAACTTTTCCAACCCTCTGCCTCCATATACGTGCGTCGCTCTTGCGTTTCTTGCCTCCCTGGAATTCTGCTGATGCTTGCAGCTACAGCTGACTGAGTCACTATGGCGCAATGTCGAAATCAGAAAAGCAGAGATCCTCCCAGTAATCTTGTGGCAGGATCACCGCGTTCTGGCCCGTGCCTTTCCACAAAACGAACTGATCCACCCTGTAGACAGATTCGAAAAGTCGAGCAATGCTACTTCGCCATTCGGAAACCAAGAACCTCGGTGGCCTCACCTTCTAATGCTGGACGTTTCCACATCCTTCTGAACTATTTGCGAGAAAAAATAGAAACATAAACAACCACCTCGCATTTTTAGTTTAATATTTGCACGTGCAGGATGCAAGACTCTGTGACTTGTCGCGATAAAGAGGTTCTTCCAATTATAATTAAAGTTCTATCGAGAAAGTATGAGGGTTGTGGCAATCGCGAATAACGATATGTTTCAGAATATGCTGCGAATACTGCGACCGTAATAAAGTTTCTCTTAAATTCAGATAGATAAGTAAAGACGCAGCGCTGGTCTCTATCCAACGAAATACACTACTGCTAACGAAACAGTACTGACGGCGCCATCTCGTTGACAAACTCAGAACTCTCACGAGGGGGAATACCAACGATGCACCACCTACAGTAAGTAGTAAAAACATGGAACAGCGAATGATGTTACCTGCCCATTATCAACATGTGCGCTGTATTTCTATTGGCGCTACTTTAACTGAATTCGAATTTAGGATGTTGACTCGAAAGAAAGAAAAAGAATGCAGAAAAACAGGTTAAAAAGATATCTAAGGGGACTCCAGACTTCTCATTACCATACGAGTAAAACATAATTCGATCCGAAAGTTTCGATGTGATCTTAAGAGATGTGCAAAATTTCGAGTCAGATTCTTCTTTCAGTTTTGATTTAATTATTTCGAAGATGTCGTCAAAATGATTGTTAACCTTGGAAAGTGTGCGCTAAACTCCATTTTGTGGAAGAATCTATGTAAAAAACCTGTTATTTAGGATTTTCGTTGGAATTTTACTCGTATGGTAATGAAAAGGTCCGGAGTTCCCTTAAATTATATCATGCGTGGAGAATATATTAATCATTCTATTAATTTTTTCTCGGCACTCGAAGCACGATTAATAATACAAATAATATTATCATACACAGTCTATATTCGTCCAATTAATAATAATTTGAATATAAGAGACATGAAAGGATACAATTTTATGCGCCATATTAGGTTTAAGAACGCAACGCAATCTTAGCAACAGCAGCGCAACATATAATCGTAATCACGGCACACTCCGCTGACTTCCATAGGGCATATGACGTTTGCGGAACAAACAATCGGCAAGACATCTGAAATGAATTCACTGGTAATTAGAGTACAATGTGTTTCTTCCGCAAGAATGGGCGGAGAATAAAATGCGTTCACTTAGGCCCATATAAACCCTCCCATACTTGGCTCCATTTATTATAGATATTCAAACGTCTCGCCCAGTCAACATCCTCTGAGGACTTGAGATTACACTAAACCTAAAATCCTTATTCCCAATACAAATCCCCCGGTGTAATCTTTAATTCCCAGGATTACTGTCATGCACGACAATAAGTCCACCGACACTTTTCACATAATCCTACTAGTGACTAGTAGCGCCTTAACGAACGTCTCGCTGCTAAAAATAAATAATATCCGAAACTAATATGTCAGTTTATATTTACGCATGATATGCAGTATCCCATTTGCATAATGATGTCGAGATTGCTAGAAAACGCACCCTCGATCTTCCAATATATTAGACATATGTATGTACATACATCATATGAGTAGGTATACTAAAAAAGCGAAGCGACGTGTAAAAAATTCTGGACAATTCGAAAAAATACGTGCCGAAGAAGGAAGATTTCCCCTAGGGAAGTTGCTGTGGGCCGTACTTGTTAATTCGGTTTTATCATGACGTCGGACCGCGATATCAGTGGCACCTGTGAGAAGCAAATTTACGTTCTACCCTATAAGTACTTAATCCCTCAATAAGACATACCAAAATACTACTGTAGCAATGAAACATAACGTAACATAAATTTCAGTCTACGATAACCGACGTAGTCATAATGCAGTGCATACCCTGCAGAATTTATATCACGATCTAGATATTTAATCTCTGCAAATTATGTTGATCTATCGAACGATAAGACTCTTACAGAGACTACTAAGATAACATCAATAAATATTCATAAAATACCCACCAAATATTCGACGACATCCACAACAGTAGCCGAGGACGATGGCTGGATCGGCCTCGCAGACGTGGGGTGGGCAGCCATTACAAAAATGTCCAAGCCATGGGAATCGTACTAGGAACCACACGAGAAGAATTTTAAATGAAAAATTGTTCAGTCTCGACAGAAAAATCTACATCACTTACGGAATTTAGCGTCGCGGCTGGGCGGCACTACGTCAGTTGAAATCGAATCGGCGCAGTTCAAATTCGAAAATACAAAAACAACGATCGTCAACGAGACGAAACAACGAAGAGTCTGAGACATTTCGAATAACTGTTTAAAATATTAGTGAGTGGTCTGTGGTTTATATTAGTCTCTAAGGCCTTTATCAAGGTGTCACTGATAAAACTCGCATTACGCGAGCATCATAAAGTGCAAATTGTTTTTAAACGACTCCCTGGGGATTGGAAAAAAATAAGATTGAGGCCATCCGTGTTGCCTTAATATCTCAGAAATTCTCACTCTCTTTCGTGTAAGCACGACCATTCTTTCCATTCCTTTGTTAGACAGTAAATCACGAGATAATTGAAAATCAATATATTCCCCACATCTAAATAATCATAACAATGTGAAATACGATTTTACATGCTTGAATTTATTATATTTTATTATTTACTAATTTGAAAAATATCGCCAGAGTATTGCGGTTGGCCATATGCAATTGTTCGACAAGCGCTTCTGTTCGAGGTATCTACGAACTCCAGGAACTTTAGCGAATATTTTAGAATTTATGTACACGTCTAATATCTAAACACAAAGGACTACTTTAGGTTAAATGAATTAACAATAACATTCTCCCGTGTATGCGTGAAAGCTTCGACATACGTGTCACAAGCTTCGACATATGTATGTATGTATATGTATATGTACATGCTTCGCCACCCTAATAGGGCACACGTGTCTTACTGAAGACCAATGTCACCAAGGAGAAACTAATCAGAAGGATTTTACATCAGTCCCGGTCTTCTGCAACCTGCAACACGTGGTCAGATAGAATAGTCGCTGAATGCATACGTGCGCAATGATCTAATTTTCTCAATTATCAACACAAAAACAATTTTCTATACTAAGTGAGTTCATATTAAATTGAAGACATTAGTATGAGAGTACAAAATAAAAAAGAAGTGGAAAAGATAAAATTAAAAGGTTAGACGCAGAACCCCCCCCCCCCCCCCCCCCCCTTTTAAA
>NW_014332762.1:2312767-2366766 GCF_000341935.2 Cephus cinctus
CCCCCCCCCCCCCCTAACCCGCTTTTTAAAGCCTTAGCAACCTCTATGAGGAAGTTACGGCCTCACTCCGTGCTGAAACAATCAAGTAATAAGTGTTTCATTGAGGGTATTAGAAAAGAACCCTCAAACCGAACCCCAGATACAAAAATTTAAAAAAAAAGAAAAATATACTTCCTGCAGAAGTTTTACCAAGTGTTATTTTAACATGGCTTATGAAAGACAACCAATACAAAAGGGACGATACACCGAGATATATGGGTACACATATATTATGCAATAACTTCCAAAACCTATGTTCTAGGTAAAACTAAGAATAAACAACTGGAGACGAAGATATGATATATCCAATGAATTGTATGTTGGCGCTAATCTCACGAGTCAGCATCATCATGGAAGAGATCTACTATACCGGGAGGTTAGGGAGAAGTGGCAACAGTGCTCAACGCAACGCAGATCGCCACACACATTACTCATGATACATCGCAGGATATTTCTATAATACATTATCGAAAAACATCTGAGACTGTCATTGCCTGTGATTTTGAATGCGCCACATGGTGCCGTAATTGGTATCAGTCAGTATCAGTTGGTATCGGCCTGGCACATCTCATTGGGGGAGGCAGCCTTAAGAAAAGGAAGGAAGGTTGGTGTTGGCTTTTCTGAAATTACTCTAGTAAGTAACAGAGGAGTGGATACTCTGTTCGTAGAATAGCAACCTTTCTGAAAAGTTACAAATTTGAATCCGACCTGCAAATATAAAAGTACGTTCAAAAACTTCAGTAATGTGTACCTTGGTATCGGTTTATCTTTCTCGTAATAATGCTGGTAAAGGAAGCTGTAATGTGCCAAAATTATCCGGAGTAAAGTTTATAAATTTAAATCAAGTTGAGATTTAATTCTTTCAGGAGCGTATCAATGGACCAGTCCTGTATCTAGTTCAATGTTGTACCCCTTTCTTCTTCATAAAGTGCCGTTTCAAGTATTGTATTATTCTTTGCAATAGCTATCTAGCTTGCTCTAGATAAAAGGTGATATACACTTTAACCACATGATGATGTACCAATTCTAGTAAGTACTATACGCGGTATGGAATTTGGTTTACACTTCCCCGCCTCATCAACAGTACAGTCAGCGCCAAACATCAACATTATAGATATATGAAAATTCTTAAAAGTGTCAATAAGGTATCATTTGAGCCTAAATGGTTATTGATACACTTTTATAGGTATACCAAAAATTCACTCTCCCTCTTTTGAATTTATTTTTTTACGTATAAAAGCAATAAAAGACACGATTACTAAGCAGCGTTATAAGAGGACAAATATTAATAATCCGTTGAATGGCATAAGATACAAAAACATACAAGATTGGATATTATATCATTGCAATAGTCCACCTCCTGTGATCGAATAAATTACACGGATTAATTCTCATTAAGTGTGAAAATGACATCCTCTAAAAAATTGAAACTCGAGTGCAATGAAATACCTTTGGATTTAAGTATTAAAAAAAATTGTAACGTTATATGTGAAGGTGATGAAAATGCAACTATTGACAGTAATAATCTTGTATTTGAAGAACACAAAGATTATGCTACTGATGATAATTTGGATGACAGTGGAGTCTTTGTTATACCTGCTATTCCTCCGTTACCTATCAATCTTGCTGAAAAACTCTTAGTACTTGAACAAGCTTTAAATGATAAGCTGAAGAATATAGAGTTTTATCATCCCATAGCATATGTGTATCGTCCATTAGAATATGCATTTGAAGTGCATTCCATGTATGTACACAAGTACTGCCATTCAGCTAAGAAAATACTTTTTCTGGGAATGAATCCAGGGCCATGGGGTATGTCCCAAACTGGAATACCATTTGGAGAAGTAAATATGGTTCGTGATTGGCTAAAATTATCTGGTGATATTGGAAAACCATTCAAGGAGCAACCTGACAGGAAAGTAACAGGGTTTGCATGTTCACGTAGTGAAATCAGTGGATTTAGATTCTGGAGTCTCTTTCGTGACCTATGTGGAAATCCTGAAAATTTTTTTCAATATGCTTTTCTACATAATTACTGCCCGATCGCACTGATGGATGCTGGAGGACGCAATATTACTCCTGCAGAGCTAAAGGCAATAAGTGTCCTATAGACTTTTCAGGACTGCTGACATGACTTATCTTTTGCAGGGACCTGAACAAATATCCCTTTATGGCTACTGTGATGATGCTCTTGTAGCCGCTATAAAGCTTTTGAAGGTTCAGACAATTGTGGGCATTGGACGATTTGCAGAGAAAAGGGCACAGACTGTAGTAAAATCTGCTGGACTTTCTACGCAGGTATCGCTGAAGCATAACTACAAAAAAGAATTTATTTATGATACTATTTTTTTTCTATGTAGAACATATTAATTCTATCTTTATTTACAGATAATGTATATACCACATCCTAGTCCAAGGTCTGTAGGAAACATTAACTGGAATGAGAAGGCTACCAAAAGATTGAAAGAACTAAATCTTCTTCAGTTCTTTACACAATAATCCTTTTTGATCAGTCGTCAATAAAAAAAGTTCACTATAAAGGGCCTACAAAAATTTGCTATAACAGTTATTAGGAATTTTATTATTTCACTTATTTTTACTTCAATCACGGTCTTTTTTCTTTTATCTTTTACTTTCTACTTCATCTAGATTTATAAGGAAACCATTGCAATCATTCAAAAGTTAATGTTAAATCATATTTTGTATTTCATTTTTTGTTATACTCATAGAAAATGGCTAGCACCATTGAATGGATGAATGTAGCTCTAGAGAAAGCCAAGGACGCTTTGAAGGCCGGTGAAGTCCCTGTTGGTTGTCTTTTCATTTACAAAAACAAAGTTATTTCCACTGGTCGTAATACTGTAAACGAGACGAGAAACGCCACTCGCCATGCCGAATTAAACTGTATCGACGATGTTTTCAGATTTTGTCAATTGCGTAAACTGAACTACATGGAAGTCTTTACAGATGTTGACGTTATTGTCACCGTGGAACCTTGTATAATGTGCGCGGCAGCACTACATCAGCTTAAGGTGCGAAGCATAATATATGGCTGTGCTAATGATCGGTTTGGCGGATGCACAAGTGTCTTTGAGGTACCAAAACTGTATGAGACTAGAATCTTTATTGAGGGTAATGTCAAAGGTAACGAAGCCATGCAATTACTTAAAGAGTTTTACAAAGGTACAAATCCAAACGCACCAGAATGCAAGGTTAAGAAGGGACGTAAGAGAAATGCAACCTAGGAAGATGATGAATATCGATTCACTCTTTTTATTTTAATCTTATGTAATGATAAATACGATATTAATTGACAATGACACTTCAATTTCATTAAAGATTCTTCCTTTTATCGTGACATTTGCACTAGAGGTTCATTACGTCTATTGTAACTTAATACGAGTGATAAATAAATACTTTTTGATTTATGAAAGACATATATTGTTATGTCATGTACCTCTTCGGGTGCGCTCGGAATTCACTGCGAGTACGGCGGATTCCATTGGATCCCCATTTATTCAGAAGTGTCGAATGAGAACACTGACTAATACAGCCATCGCAGCACTCGCAACACATTTTTAAGCGCTCCCTTGAAGCCATCACAGGTTAATATAAATAGGATTATTCATCCACACCACGTTGAATCCAACTCACATTTGCCCTGGTACCATCGCACGAGCAATTGATTCCTCAGTGTGTAATCTTTCAAAATCATTTTTCGTGACTGAAACAAAAGAACAGAAAGATCATAGTAAACACACGATTGTCTCTAAGTTTGTAGAATAAAGAGAAAAGGATTTATATTAAAAAATTTCTTACAATAGGTGGAGGAAAGATTCTTTGGAAGTCGATTCTATTATGATGTTCGTAGTAGCTCTGGGACAAGATCAGACGCGTTTCCTCGGTGAAACAGGGCTTACACAGTTGACACTCGACACGGAAACAATCGTCGCAAGCTGCACAAACCTCCGGTAGAACGACTAAGTTCTTATCAGCAATTTCCATTTCCGTTTCCATTCGATTCCTACGTCACACATTTAACGACATACACAATTATGCAACTACGCTTTGAGTTTACTTTCAGACTCAATCAAGGGGACGACTCATTTACCTCATCCTCAAAGAATCCTTCCTCACGCGTTGTCCGACACCGACAAGCGCGAACAGATTGAATAGCACTTGTTCGTACAGTAACTGATTGGGCGGATAATGAGCAGACGATAAATTTGGCGACATATTCGCTTCCATCACGTAAACATTGAAATTTTCGTCCAGAGTGAAATCGAATCTGACCATTTCGAAAAAGTTTCTCATGTTTGGAAATCGCTTGGCGACTTCTCTGATCTGCCTTTCTTTCATTAAAGAGATTTGTCTTATGGCCGCGTTGACGTTGTTCCAAAGCTTCGAGGGATCCTTACCTTTGCTCTTGACATAGCCATCAAATGAATCCTTCATTGAGAATCCTAAATCAACATAATACTTCCTCAGGGATGGCACATTCCAGATTGGCAAGTAATCATCACCCACTACATACTTGTCCAAATTTTCAGGATCAAATGGATAATACTTGACTGGACAGAATCTAAAGAGTACATCACCCTTGTAGGCGTAAACTCGTAAAGGATCTATAGAGGTGATCACAGTGTAGACTCCAATGTCGAATTTGTATCCATCCACTAGAAACGGCCGCTCTATGAATTCCTGAACGAATGAACCTTCTGTAGTGAGATTGAGCTGCTCTATCTTGCGAATTTCGATTCCTCGATGTGCGTTCGACTTTTGCACAAAGGATCTTTCAGGATTTTCTATAGCGTACCGCAATAGAGCATCCTTATCTTCAGGAATTTTGAACGACAATGGAATGTATTCTCCATCTGATGTTGACAAGTCGACTTTATTCGTAATATATCCACAGCCAGGAAAGTGATTAACTTTCTGATGAGGCTTCAGATTACTCAATTGGGCATGCAACGTTCTAAAGGGATAATCATGGGCCCACAACAAGTCCCAGTCTGATTCATTGCTACCTTGTTCAAATCCCAGCCTTTCAAGGACAATGAACACATGCCTGAGATATTCCCTTCCAGGATTTTTCGCGTATACCCAAAACAAGGGCTTTTTATCTTTTATTTGCACTTCCTTAATTTCAATATGTACAAATTTATTCTGATAATAGATCAAGAGGAAGAACAGGCCATATAGAATCGCTGGTCCTGCCACCGCGTAAAGTAATATCTTAAAGAGGGCTTTGACCTTTATATTCAATATTTTTTTGGGAACCAGAGTCGTATGTTCAGTCTGAAAGTCAAATTGAAAGATTTAATATGTGGATTGGGGTGCTTTGTGGAATATTAAAATACTGTTAGAAAATAGGACTTCAAAGATTTGTGTTCTGACCCAGTAAACAATATAAGTGTTGTTAGATTGACGTTATATACATTAGTAGGAAATTTCAAATAAGATGCACGTTACATGTACTTAATATTGTATTTTTCCGATCTACTTAATTATAACGGTTTCAATTATAAAAGTTGTAGGAATTACAAACATCAACAGATAATATTTAGCTAATTCTAATAACGAAATATATTTATAACCGGCCTCAAAATCATATGAGAATTCTCTTATCCTCCAGAGCGTAGTTAGTCTTTTCTTTCCTCTTTCGTTCTTTATTCTTTCTTTCTACGCTTTATGCTCAGTGGGTGTGACGCAGTTACATACCTTCTTTTTGCTCTCTTTGGTTTTGCTTCCCTCTCGTGTCATTTCTCTTTGATAATAAAACTACTGGCTACAAACTTCTTCTATTCTACTGTTGTCGTTGGGAAGATGCCTCAACAACCTTGTCGATAGTCGGTTTGCCACCGTAATGGAACTTTAAATATGTAATACAAGAACACCGTTTGAAAGTACCGTTGTCGAATCCCCGCCACAAGTTTACCTTCCACGTGGGTTACATTCTATATGAGAACCGGTTTCTTCGACAATTTCTGCATCCCTGGCAAGTACTTTTCGTAATGTCGGCTTTTAGCTGTAAAAACTGGCAAACGACATTAAATTGGCATTTTTTTCCTTTAAAAAGAATTGCAACAATGTTAATCATTTTTCTAAGATTCGCAAGTAAATGAATAGGTACAGAGATGAGTAGGGAGATGCCCAACGCTACGGTTTTAGGCGATACCAAAATCATGGCACTAAATCGTAGCGGCGAGTCTGGAAGTAGAATTTTGTGATCATCGCCTCCGTCGACAATGCGAATCCCGTCGTAGCCGAGTTAAACGTGAACACGAATACGTAGCTTGGCGAGTAGAGGTTCTCCGCTACGCACCGCTGGTTCTCAAAGCAACCCTTAGAACGAGACCGAGAATTATAGAATTTCTGAAGAACTATTGAAAAAGTCTTTTGTTGAAACATTTTTAAGACATTTTTAAGAAAGCGCAGTGCCAACTTTACACCCGTGTAGCACCTCAATTTTTACTAAATGTTATTGAATCATGATTTACTTTCAAAATTTATTCAAAATATAAAATTGAGGCTAAATAAAAATCTCGCAGAATATATGGAGTAGATAAAGATTGAACTGAAATTGTAGAATATCTAAAAAAAAACTACGTTCACTTCCTTATTTCTTTATATTTAATTCTTTACTTTTATACCCCTATTCCTTACTTTTCTACTTTTTAACTTCTTCATTTCTATCTTCCCTTCTGTCTTGTCGTTTCACTCCGTTCCCTCTCATTTTCCATTGTGATTGTCTTGCTTGTCCTATTCCTTTGGTCTGATGGAGCAGTGCATCTTGTGCATCAGCTTGTGCATCTCCCCACTCAACTCTGCTAGATATCATGTTTTAAATAGTTTGGATTAAAGTATTTAACTTATCATTAGATCCTAAATTTTGCAACAGTTGTAAAATTTAACCAATCAAACTTATTTACGCCACCGTTGTTTCTACTGAACACAGTCGATAAGTTTCATGAAGACGAGAGAAGCCCGGAGCAAGCAACTTGACCAACATTGTAATTTTCGAACTGTCACCCTGCACCAGTGGTCGAGCGCCATCTGGAGCCTACATGCGAAACCTTTGTTGGTAGTACTCACTAGCGCCATCACTCTGCACTAGCCTTTACGCCTGCTGTCTTTTTCCGGTAAAGACGTCTTTTGCAACGAAATGGGTTTCCAAAACATTTGGTATTCACATCCAAGAAAATACGGCCAAGGATCCCGGTCCTGGTAAGTACTCGATCACTTCCTCATTTAACGGAAGAACACTACATTTGGAGACACATTAAATGGCTAAAAACAACGTAAGACTTCATAACGTGTAACCGCGTGTTCACCACGCGTCCATGCCATGCTATGCTACTCTCTTTTATTCACAAGTAACAATTCTTCATAAATAGCCGATTACAGTATTTCTAAAAAAAACGGGTAAACAAATTTTGAAACGTAATAATACAACTGTAACTTTTTCTATTAAATTCGTATACAAGTTATGGATTCCACTTAAGCTAGTCTATAGTAAGGTTATGTCTGTGACATTACACGATCAAGATAACTTCATAGCGTTACTTCATACTTCGCATTTCCTTAAAATGATTACAATTTGCGAACCAGATCATTCTGAAGAAATTATAACATTCAACTTTATCGTTTCCAGCCGTGCTTGCGCGAATAAGCATGGACTCATCCGAAAGTATGGATTAAATATTTGCCGTCAGTGCTTCAGGGAATACGCGGCCGACATCGGTTTCAAGAAGGTAAAAAACATTTAAATTTTTCTGAATTTAAAATTATATTCAATGCACTCGTAGTCCTAATTTCTTGTGTGGTTTTATTGCTGCCCAAGGGTTTTATAGTCGACAAAACTATAAACTTACTTTCTTTCTTTTTCAGCTGGATTGATGGCCGGATGCTGATTTGTCTAATAAACAGGAATGCATTCGTATCAAACGACGTGTTTCTTGTGTCTTTTAATCGTATATTTAAGTTAAAAGAACAATACAATAACAAATGATGAATGTATAATCTGTATTACGACAAAAAATCAGTATATAAGTTTAAAAAATACTGACGTAGTTTAATTGATCTATCCAATGTTCAAGATTACCAAATAATGTCAAGCGTAATTTTCGAGCGGTTCATATTTCTTTTATTTATCCTCTTGCAAATCTCTGAAAACACACAGTGTTCATTTAACGTATACCGGCAGTGTGTTATATCCGTCCTTAATTTGAAGTACCATCTCACCTGCGTCGCCTGTGCGACTAGGGCAGCCAGTGATTTTTTTGGAGCTCTGCAGTACTTCCCGTTACCTTCTTGACAGCATAAATTAGGAAAACAGTCGGTAGTACGATTGCAAGCTTGCGGAAACAAATCGAGAGTAGCTGGCGGTGGCGCCTGGCATTGCATGTACGCAAGCAGAGACATCAAAGCTAAAATGTTAAGAAACTGCTGCTTACCCAAAAGTAGAATAAATGGAATCATATGTATATAATTGTATAAAGGGACATTCAAGAGTATTACACTACCTAAAGTGTGTTGTGCCATAGAAATGAAATGAACGGGCTAACTCCAGTTGGTGCAATACTCAAAAATAACACGCTGAACATAATATTACTACGAGCTCTATCTATATAGAATAATATTAACACTTTGAGTTTTATTCGATTTGCATAAAAATTGATTGCTGAAAGTTCTTTGGGTCACTGATTTCGAATCTTTGGTTAGAATATACATATATAGGTTTCGATATAGAACACCATATATCATATATCTTATACAAGCAAGAACATAAAAAATAAATAAAAAAATTGCTTTTCAATGCGGAGTGCATATTCGGATCACGGAGCCTCCGGGTGTTGTTGGGTTGATCTAATCATAGCCGTGTTGATGAATCCAATTTTTTTTTCATTATGATTTATCATTGAATTTTCCATCTTTCGTTAAAAAAATCTTTACTTCAAACTCGAAGCTGCAAATCTTTAAAATCCCTGGATAATCAAATTGATACGAATTCAGCAATTTTTCGAGACCAGTCTGCCATTTTTAATCTGCCGTTTTGATTTTCTAAAGTTCAGCTTCAAATTGAAAGTAAACGGTTCGAAAAATTTTCGAAAGTGAATTATTATACCCCTTGAATGAGGACCACGTGAATGTACATGTGAAAATAAGGTTTGAGATATCGTAAGGGTTCTGCCTCTTTGAATTTACAAATATTAATTTCAGATTCGAATTCAGAAGTCTTTTAAATTTCTCCACATAAAATTTCATTGAAATTGATCAATGAACAATAGATTTTGTTTGACTTCAACATGATGTTTCTTACATCAAACGCCATGCTTAAAGCGTTAAATATCAAAAAAAGAATCGGCGCAAAGAAAGTCCTGATAATATAATATAACTAAGAATAGAAGATTACTGGCATGAGTTTGCTGAAAAGGAAGTTGTGCCCAAACTGGTGCAGCGGTCCTGCAGTAAAGCTGTAGATCCTTCTGATCAGGACAGCAAATCCTTCTGCTGTTTCCACAATCTCTGTCCGTCTTGCATCGCTGTATGGGAAGCGTTTCCGGCACCGGCTCCTTGGGACACATGCGATCTATCCCTAGTACGGCTAAAAGGCGAATGATTCTTTACTACGGGATATAAAAGCAGCTTAGATTCTAATATGCTCCTCAGACTATTGCCTGTATAAGAGAGCTACTAGTATCCATGCGCGCACGATGAATTACTCTTACGAAACCATCGACGCATTTCATATGGTCGAACCAGTTCAAATTACCTTGAAGTGAGTTTGAAAGGCGATAGGTGAACCATTGCTCGACTTTATATAACTCCGATAACTGAAGTATTAAACTAACTTGGCTCTGCTGCGGAACCTGAATTGAAGTTTCATTTGAGCCATGTTACAGCGGTACCTGAGATGCTCACTATGATATAAGTATATCTATCACAAATCGTTGACAAAGTTTGACGTCTAACAGAAAATGGTTGTGAGGAGATAATCCTCATGTTTGTTGTGCCGCCATTCGTGATTCACGGTTTCTGAAGGAACAATTTTCTCTGAGGATCAAACGGCTCGTGTACTTAACTATGGAATTAGGAATTGTGATCAATCGGCCGAATGGCAGTTTTGCTATTATTTGAAAGCTTCGAAACCCGATTCGTACTGCATGTCGGCACAGTTGCCGAGAGTCGCGGTTCAGTATTACTTTTTTCTCTGCCTGTTTGTTCGTTAATTATCGAGAACCCTCTTCTTGCTCTTGCCATTAGAATGATAAAAGTGTATATTCTTCTGGCTGCGCTAATGTAACTGCTGCAGAAATCAAGACCTAAAAAGAAATGATCTAATCTTGCTGTTGGGAAAATATCAGTTGGGGACTTTGGAACGTCAAGTCTCATCTTAGGGTCTCAAAGTTTGTACGACGAATGACTCCCTTCCAGTGTGCGATCCTAAGCAACGCGTAGCGACGTTATTACGAGTTGCGTTCGCCGCGAAAAAATGCGTATAGAGATGCTGTGAATTGTTCTGGTCGAGAATAAGGCTCATTTAAAGATGCAATAGATAATAGCGTGCATGGAATTGACCTAGAGTCTGGACAGCAAATACCAAAAGTTAGTACTACGCCCGTTAGGCGCGAGCACGCGTGCGGTGTCACCAGTGTTTGTTAAAGCAGTCATACGGCATTCAGGATAAATAACGAACACTAAAAAAGTATTAAACGGTGTTTTATAGTCGACGGGACGTCATATTCAAAAAATGGCTTTGTAAGAAGATACAAGAAAAAGTGTGTGCCGCTCCACTGATATTTCAGCAGTTTATATAAGAAAAGACTCGGTGAAACCGCGTCTCTTACTTCAAGTCTTTCACTGACACCGAATTAGGAACCCACATTATAATTCCTTATTACGTTATTCTCCGTCTAATAAAATAAAATTCGTAGCCATTTCACAGCACTAAAGCGTGCATAGGCATAGTCAGTAATGATTATCCCGTGGCTGTGAGTTGACGATATTTAATTGTACCATTGATCCAATAGTTTAGTGTTTTTTTGTCAGTTCCCAAAGAATACAATCCTTAGTAAATCACAGGTGTCGTTTCATAATACACCAATTTTGTTCAATCTTTTCCAAACGAGAAAATATGCTAAAATAGAAAATAAATATATTTATATATAATTACCCGAAACTCGTGCGCTCTTCCTTTGCGATGCGCAAATAATTTATGAAACGGCGAAATATACTCGATCCGGAGGGAAGGGAAGAAAGGTATTTCAACGGTATAGCTAATAGACTGATAAGAGAGTGTAGTGCATGGCGGGTAACACGCAAGTCAGTCCTATGACGACACATCCTGACTCATCGAGGAGCCGAAAAACTAAATGCAGTCACGCATTCAACACGAATATTCCTTATTGTAGCGTTTTATGTAAATAGGTGCCTGTGGCTCACAATCAGTCAATACAGTGTCATCTAGTTAACGTTACACGAACTATAGGAATCGCTGCTGCCCGGGAAGGTTCCTATTGGGCTCGAACTCAACGGACGGCGCATCTATTTCCACCGTGAACGAACGCTCGCTGGAATACGCCTTGTCTTGCTGTCCTGCTTGAGTATCGGAATATCGGGGACAAGAAGTGAGTTTCGTTGCGTTGAGGTTAGGTGCGCGTAGTACATGCTACGACTGCTCCGTATCACTGAGTGCACGCGTTATTCCTGGAACTTGCGGGAGTTCTCGTCGAAAGTGGGAAACCATGTGGTGCGAGACATCCTCGGAAATTTATCTAGCGCAGGAGAGAAATACTTATTGCCAAAAGAATTATCTCTTTCCTTTCCCTCAAAATTTTTCCTCTATTTTATGTATTCTCTCTCACCGTGCCTACGATTCATGGTAGTAAAGGGAATTCGGTGCCGAGCTCTTATAAGGTTAGCTTATACTCTCACTTGATACTGATTTTGGAACTTTGCCGCGCACTGCGTTGTTCGACAGGCGTGCCGGAGCCACAGAAAGGGACAGAAGGTACGAAAAGACAATACCTACGAGAGAAATAATAAAGGGCAGGAAAATATCCTGCTTGCAATCTGGCCCAACGAATGACTTTCAGTTTTTTTCGTCCGGGATTCCTTCTCGGATTGTATCTACACGTATCTATGACATAGACGACGATGTACCGAAGTGGCTTTTGCAATTAGAGTACGGTGAAATTTTCGTGTGCTTACACCCGAAAATATTCCCCTACCCGTACGGGATGGGTCAAAGCAATTTTAGAATTTCCCTTTACGTGATGATTGCTACGCGACTATGCGACGCAGATTCTAGCAAACTCAGAGAGCCTCATGAAACCAGTGGCTCGTAATAATATAACAAAGTAAGAAGTAAAGACATCGTCGCTGTAGTTCGGCACGTACTCTTTCCCATGACTCCTCGCCCGACCTTCAAATAGCTGGTTCAACAACGAGTGTAAAATGGCTGTTGGTCAACAGGGCCGGCCGATGCACGCTGCACGCTTAGTTCTAACAGTTGATCCCCGTGCATTAAAGATACTCACGTCAACGAATCCATTCTTGAGACTTGCCCCATCTGCCCCACCTGCCCCTTCTCTTTGACACTGAGATCCGCAAGGCAACGCAGGACATCCCCCGGTTCCCTCCTCGTAGCTTTCCCGTTCGACGCATCTCACGCCCCCGTCCCCCCTGTCCCTCCATCCACTGAAATAATACTAACCCTCGTGTGGTGGCTCCTTTGGTGGGGCTGGTATGCCCTTCCGACATAGGGATCCACAACAACGTTCATCGGGGCCCAAAATTGCACAGTCTCCATGTCGATTACAGGGGATGGCGAAAAGCTGTGCGAGTCTCCCAAGCTGCTGACCAACCGGACAAATGAGCTCTCGACTCCTTACCGAATCTGAGTCCTTGATCGATGTCGCAGGCGACACGTTTCCTGGACTTACTGAAACATGTGACGACATTAATTCTCGAGATTATTATTGAAGCATGATCTGTCTTATTCTCAGTAACATGCGCTGCAGAGCAGTCTAATTTTTAGAAATGAAGAAATCTTATATGAATTAAATGTACTGGCTATCATTGAGTTAGTTATCCTGGAAAATATATATGCGTGCGTACGAATTCTCGCGCCACTAACAATAAGTCAGACGAACATAGACATTGGTGCAGGTGGCACATAGGAGTGGCCGTAATAACTTTCCATGTCACAGTAATAGCAACGGACGAGCGCGCGCCATCAGCGACTACGAAATTGCCACGCTCCACTGAGGTTCTTGACTCGCTCGTTTATTGTAAACGAGAACGAGCGTGTTGTTTACGACGATTGGGCACGTAGACCATCTAGTGACTCGCGAGCCCTTTCACGTCCAAATACGCATGATTGCGATAACAGACAAACACCGACCGGCCGACCCTGTTGCCCTGAGCATCTAATAGTTTCACCTTCTCAAGATTCTTGAAGTTCCCAAATTTGCGGGTTGAATTCTCAAATCAGTCCAAGGCCCAATCAACCTAACAAGCGATTGCGGGTTTTCATTCGTCCTCCAAGTGTCTATATACACATTCGTATGTCTACATATGCCAAAAGCAGCGCAACACGTTCGATAGGAGCAATACGAGTGGAGTCTAATAAACTTAAGCTCCACGGAAGAAGTTTGGTGACTCTATGGTAATTCAAGGACGCGAAACGTACGTCTGAAGCGAATCTGGGTCATCTCTTGTAGAATGAGGAACATTGTGCAGGCTGGTGTCCCAGCGAAAAGTGAACTTTTCAAATGAAAAATGTCGTAGGTACGGTAAAAAAATGAACGAAGGGTACTTTTTAATGAACACGTTATCGAGTCACATCAATGATATGGTGAGCCGTTCTTGTGTGATTCCGTCCGTGAGTTAAATCTCCCGGTGGGCCCGGTAGCCGACGTGAATACTCAGTGTGTCTCCCACGTAGCAGGAGGCTACGCATTGTATTTATAGTGAATCCTCACTATTCATATAAATATAAACTCCTTCTCATTAGACCTCATCGAAGTCAATGGTTTCCAGGATTGAAAAGGATTTTTCTTAATGTTCTAGTTCACGATCACTTTCGACTTTCCATGCTTGCATTACTTGATGTAGTAAACTATTTATTCTAAGGTTTTTCAATAATCTACACTTTGAAGACATTTCCGCAAATTGACCTTATAGGACCGACACACATAGGACACACATATTATATAGAATAATATACATATAAGTATAGAACGTGGCCGTGTGCACACCTGTGTTTGTATTTACATCTTGCGCCCACGAGCACGTGCTCGCCATTATGGCTATGCACAACAATAGAAACTCTTGACTTTTCCGTCTGCTATTGGATGACGATACATCGGTGAATTTGCGAATCGTGATTACGCAGGGAGGATAAGCCATCGCGTCGCGCGTCCCAATGACATTCGTGATGTGATCAAGGTATAAACGGACAACTACGATCAGTCGAGAAACCGAAACGTCTTCGGTGCAAGCGAACTGGAAACTGTTACTTTTAGCGAAGAGTCGAGGAGGCGTGAAAGTTCCTGAACGTGAACTTCCACGGGGATTCAGAGATTCGTTAATTCGCTTGAGATCGTTTCTCCACTGCTTTCGCCCGCGAAAGAGAAAGGAATGAAGTTGTTATGCGCGGCCATTAAATAATAGATTACGTGAATATGGAATCGACGATGTGCAGCAGCAGCCGCATGTCGATCTGGAATTCCTTTCTTGTGGCAGGCAGACTCTATTGCGCCTCGCAGTTAGCGATGTCTCCGTGACCTTCGACCGTCGAGGTACGGAGAATCGAGAGTCTTCAGAGTCTACATTGGGCAACCAAGCCCATTACCGTAATTTTCAGGATGGCATGACATGTTTTGCACGCTGTGCTGGGATCACGTGATAAGGTCACCATTGAAAGATATGGATATCCTCCTAAGAGTTTAGCGACTATTTATAATATTATATATATAAACAGAGTGAGACACGTAATTTATATACAAAGCATGTGTTGTACTTATGGAAAACGAATGCGATAGGAACGTGAGGCAAGTTGTTGATTTGTTTAAACGGCAAAGAATGCCAGGGAAGTGTCTCAGTTGAGAGCGCGCGAGTGGGAGGGAAACAGAGAAAAATGTAGATTATGGTATTTCCAGAGCGAATTACATGTGCAAGAAATACTCGCAATTCGGCGAGTTGTGTACACATACGTGTGTAATCTGATGGCGTGCACAGACAGACCGTAACATGGCGTCACAATGTGTACGACTTGGCAAGGAACCTGGTTGGTCGGCGGGTACTGCACGACCTATACAGTACAGCCGCAATCTGTCACTATATGCTATAGGCACGATAGGCACTTAGTATAGTAATCGTGCATGCCTGCTAACCTAACGAATCCCTTCCATCTGTCCGTTCAAGTTCAATCGACGGTCTATATTCCACATCTATTCTTACATTCACAGTTTTTCTCGGCAGAAACAACAAAATTCAGATGATTAGTTTTTTACGAATCCATTACCGAATTTTTACAGCGGCCTACGGCAATACACTTCATGTTGCTAGTGTGATACGTGGCAAGTAATGGCAGCCGTTGCATGTGTCTTCCCGTCGTAACTCGCATGACATTAGTATCTAGCAATGAGCGCTTTAGTGTGTGTGTGTGTGTGTGTGTGAGAGAGAGAGAGAGAGAGAGAGAGAGAGAGAAAGAAAGCCTTATGCTTGCACTGGTACGTATACAATGCTTGGACATCCCATTGGAGTAATTCACAAGCGTAACACCATGAATCGACGTTTGCTTCAAAATGTTTCCTATGACTCGATATTACTTAACACCGAAAATATTCAGAAATATGTAAAGTGAAATGTACGGCAATGACATGGTTGCATCCACGAATAAAAGTCACTACCCAGCATACATCGAAATGCAATTTTCCCTCTGCATTCATTGTTATTTTATGTAATTTTCTGTATCTCTATGTGTTTGCATAATAAACTGCCCTGCGCACAATCGCATTAGTTACCTGTTTGTTGGTAAGAAGACCACGATAACATTTTCTATCTGTATCAATATTGTAGTCTCAGAATTCCGAATATTGTTTAGAATGATATTCACAGTGATAGCAAAGCATGGTGGTAAGGTTAATCGAGCGAAGGATTAGGTGCATAATCGAGAGCAATGGTGACACGCAAAATACTAGGGTACAAGTGTGCCGAGTCTGCGGAGTCGGGTTGAGTCGGGATACGTTCGGGTAGGCAGGCAGGCAGCACGGAGAGGTCGGAGCGTTGGAAATGTAGGACCATCGACGCAGTTCTTGCGGTAAGCAACAGTAGGCAGTTGGCCACGGAAGGAAGAGGGCGCTAGTGTTCGAAGGGAGAAATCAAAAAGTACTTTACCCCCACGAGAGGGCTCTGTTTCCCCCACCACCGCGTAGCACGCTGTACTTCGCTATCGTACGGAATCACGGACAAATCAAACATGGCGATTCAGTCGCTGTATACTGTGAAGGCATACGGCTTGTGGCAGCAGTTTAAACGGTTCTAGTGTATGAGCTCGAGACTTTAACGGTTATGGGAGTGTATGTGCAACCTCAATTAGACAGATTTTATTGAATATAACGAATATGGATGAGTGTAAGGTCGATGTGACAGTGGTAAAACCATCGAACGGCGGAGACAGCATACGTGACGTGAAGGGCGTTGAGACGGACCCGATGCCTGCGGCAGAGTCCGCGACAGAGGCGCCAATTCTGGATCTCCCACTGGCAACAGCGACATCTATCTCACGAGCTACCGCCAAGATTACGGATTCCTGTAGCCGGATTGACATCGAAAACAAGGATGTAAGTATCTCTCCTCATATTTAGAGAGATCGACTTCCAGTTTGCAACGTCATGAGTTTCGAATATCACTTTTTGCACGCGTGCACTGGCTTTTCTACTGCAGATAATCTGAACAATTCAAGACCTAGTCCGGAGACATGCTTGTTTTATTTGCGCAATAGATGAAGACGAACCTACCGACTTACCTTAGGACCGCCTCGGTCGATATATCTTCAAACACACAAGAATTTTTAGTTTCCTGCTACACCGAGGAGATATTGGTAAAGAGGGTCAGCTCCTATGTATTTTCTGTTTAAAGCGAAATGTATGGCATTGTAACCATCTTTAGAACTTCTATGTTGATTTCAGCATATCTCCCGTGTCGACTGTAACCACTAGCCGTTAGACATAAAGTCCCATAAAGCTGATCCACTTTATTAGTATTTCTTCGGTGCTTGTTATTGTTCTCTCAATAGCAACCGAGGATTGCTGTTCATCCAACAATTCGTTTGAAAATGACGGATCATTGGCTACGTTTCCACTCGAACGGAATGAAAGTTGAAATCCATTGAATACCTGTAGTTTATTAATATATAAAGTATACAAGATACATATTTCATCTTTCAACCTGACTCCGGTGGAAACATTTCGATAGACAGCAGTGCGGGTCTTGTTTTCAAGATCGTTGTAGCCCCTTAATATATGTTTCTTCTTTCACGTTATTATTTACGATTACATCGAAAATTTGCATGAAAGCCGCAGATAAAAATCATGTTGGAAAAATTATTAAGTAACTCGTACACCAAGTATCAGCATATAGTTTGATTGTAAGAGTGTACCACTTATCATTATAAAAATGATTTAACATATTTAAATCGCATGTTTTCTCTGTTTTTAGTGTCCGAAACGTTTTATCAGGACAGCCGGAAAAATTGAGAGTGGAAGCGGTAGTGGTGATCAAGAGGGCGGTCAATTAGATGATAGTGGCGACATTGCGGCGAAGAAACGGAAGACCCGCAGAGGTAAACCTAAACATAGGAAACTTAAGCCATACTCGAAGCAGCAGTTGTCCTATCAGCAGAGGCTGCGCTGCCGAGCCTCCGGTAGGCTGACAAAAACTGGCAGGCAACCCCCTGCACCGTACAATACTACGCAATTCCTTATGGAAGATCACAGCGACCTTCCAGACTTGGAACAAAAGTTGGCCGGTGCAACGACGTCGGAAATGCCGGCCTCTTTCCAAAAACCACCCCCGCCACCACGCACGCGAGACTCAAGCTTTAGCGTAGACTCTGATGAAGACTACTTCTACTCGTCGCCGGAAGACGAAGAGGAATTTCTAACTAAGGAATTCTCAAGTGCTTACGAAGATCTTCATGCCGAGAGACTCGGCACTTTGACGAAATCGGAATTAATACAAGAATATGTGCAGCTTGAGGCAAAAGTCGACTTGCTAACCAAACGGTTACGTGGTAAGAATTTTCATCAGATGGAGGAGCGGGATTCGGAAAATAAAAACGGTAGTACGACTGATTCGGAAATAGCGAAAAAGTTGAAGATATGTCAGCAGCGAATGGATGACTTGATTCAGCAGAATGATCAACTCCGACGAGAAAATGAAACTCTGAGGGCTCAAAGACGGACGAGCATCATGTCCAGCGTAGACAGTGAGAGCGACAGCGATAGTATCAGCAACGGGAATCGGAGTGCGTGCAGCTGTTCCTTGAGGACTCCTGAATTATCCCCAGTTTCAATAGTCTACCAAGCAAGGCGAGAGAAACCTCAAAGGAAGACCAGTCCTGAATCAAGTGTTGACAGTGAGAGCGACAGTGCTAGTAGCAGTACCAATGACAGTTCTTGCAGCTGTCCTAACGGAAGTCCAGGAACACCAACGGCATCTAGTGAACTTACAAATGGACATGCTACTGCCCACGAGATCATTGGCCTCCCTACATAAATGCGAATTTTGATATTCTTTCCCCAGAAATATAGATCTTGCGCTCTCGGGCTATTTTGCGTGCGTCAGGAACAATTGCGCAATAGTACATCGGCGGTGTCATTTAAAAGTTTGATTAAGAAAAGAGCGCGCGTCTAGTACAGGTTTGTTTATCCTTTATAAAAAAGTAGTTTCACTGCGTAAGGATATGAACGTGAGGAAAAATAGCAGCAACAATGACAAGATCTTCGCCGTAAAGAAGAATGGCCGTCCCAGGAGATAAAAAAATTACGGCATAGCCACGGAAGTCTTTTTTTAAGAAGCACGTTCCGTCGACCATACTCCCAGTCTCTTTGGTCTATCAAGCGAGAGTATATACCTGAGATTTAAATACTTTGCAGACTCCCTTAACACTTTCCTTTGACTCTTAACTATTTGTAATCTCTAGTTTTACTCCCTCCTACCTTTTTTTCCAAGACTGTCTTGTATATAAGAATATTATAAATGTGCATAATATTATTGTAAGTATGTACACGGTTAGTTCTTTGCTAGGTCTGCAAATTTCATATTCATATAGATAAGCGGCAGCACTATTCACTTGTCAATCCTTGGGAGCTGATCCACGCAGCGAAGAAAGTTTAATTGCACATCATTCGTATGAAGGCTTTGGTATTGATCATTTTTTCAGAATATTCGAGAAACAAAGATACGAAAAAAAAAGGGAAACATGAAAAAGACATTTGTAACGACCACTTCGTCGTGTCCTTGACGGTGACAACAGGTGCATCGAAAAAAGATATAAGCTGTGCCTGAAGGCCTCTCCTGCGTGATTATCTTTCCAACTGAGCAACGCATACTGTCGTTGCACTTATATTAGATGATTTTTATTGATCTCCGGCTTTTAAACCGTGCTCGCGATAAGTACCAATTGCACGAACCGAAGATCCTGCAGACCATCAACTAACGGATGCTTACAAGCTCGCATGTGAGCATCAGTGACAAAAAGAAAATTTGATGAAATTTCATGTAAATGATTAATCTCGTTAATGATGAAAATGTGATTTACTCTGTATTAAGCTTAAAGATACGTTGTACAATTGTACATACAGACTTAGGTGGTAAGATTAGTTAGTTAATGGTCTGAACGATACAATTTAACTAGACGAGATGCCTTGCACTTAAGGTTTCTTTTCTTAAATTACTATTATAGGTATTTCTTTTGTAATAGGTACATAAGGCCAAAGTGTTTATCCGCCTACTTTCTTTTGATTTGTTCTCTTTTAATTTCACCGCACTGTCACTCTCTTTTATATTATGGCAAACTGCTCGACATTACTGTTTAGCTGTATTTTCGTAGCAATAACGCAAAGTCTATGCAAGTTTGTGCGAAACTTCTTTCTTCTTTGGTGTACTTAATAAATGGTCTATAAAATAAATTATCATTCATATGCTGATAGCTTTCATTCCTGTACTGCTTTTATCTTGCTACGTGTTTGAGAATGATTATATTATCAGAATATTATTTTGATTTTCTTTGATATAGTCTAGGAGACTTTTGACGCACTTGCCATGAAAAAAAAAGTAATTCCGTAACAATTAATACGGATTAAAAAGCTTCCGAATTTATATGTAAATAAGGTTAAAACTGAATAAGCAGAACGGTAGTAGCGCGCTATAGAATTAAACATCATTTTCAAGAAATTGAATTGAACATCCAATATAATATAACCGACGTTTATTTGATGACCAAGAGGAAGATAAATAAAAAAATAATTTATTAATACTGTGATATAACGAATAATTACTATTCTGAAGTGAGACCTATAATCAACACACTTGATTTTATAATAAAAAGACTCGAGGAACAAACATGCATAGACTTTAACAGGTGCAAAAGGGTCTACTGAAAGAGGGCCGTAATTTTATTAAAGACTTGAGAAAATCTGTTGTAGTCGCTGTAAGCGTCTTTCTCTCATCTTCTTTTTCGCTACTTTATTACGAATTATGTATTATAGATTTTTAAATTAAAATTAAAAGTGACAAGATTTTAAAATTGGTGCACTACTTACGATTATTTTCAAGCGCATCGACATACTCTTCATTTGTTATACTCATTGCACGTGATCTCCCATTCGATAAGGGTTGCATAACTTTGAAATTTTCTTTAGATTAATATAGGAGTTGTCCGACGCGTGACGGGACTTTGTCACACAAAAATATAGATACAAAATAATGCCAAATACTTTTTCCTGTATTCGATAACGTCAAATGTCATTTCGTCCTCGTTAAATTCATGGGATTTTTTAATTTTCGTCTTTCGAGAAGAGAGAAGTTGATGAAAATATTTCTTTGTGCAACTCTAAAAGCAGAACTATTAATGTCTGCTATGTAGAACTCTAAATCTCGTCGAAATCTCTAAAATTCGATGATCTTTAAAAAAATGATCTGCTATGGTAAGTTAGTAGATCATATTCTCAATCTTGGTTTTTTTTTGTTGGTAAAATCGCGAGGACTATTGCTACAATGTATCAGGAACTACTTATAGAATTCAGCTGCATACGAAAAGAACTAAATTTCCATTTATTTGTGATTTGCTGGAAGTTGATTTGCTAACTTTACACGAATCAAAGTTCCTCGGTGCTGTCCGTAACGTTTCGCCGTGTTCCGTTCCCCCTACCATTCAGTCTGATTCAGTATCCGTTCGAGTTTAATTTGAGCGTATCCTGAATGTGCCAACTTTGTGTGCCGATCGCAATAGGGAAATATAATTGGTTTCTCTGCGGATGAGCATGGCCGTTATAGTGATTCAAGAAGCATACTGAGAAAGAAGTAGCATTTCTGCTTTTGGACGTTTCTAATAATGGATATTCCACGGACACCTATGGATAACCTACTCAACATGCTATCAGGATTTAGTCCGGACCATGAAAAAGCTTTCAAACAAGGATTTTACAATGCAGTAGCAATTTTTCTTTTGTGCTTAGGATTAAGTGCTGGTTATGGTCTTTACATAATTCTCAGTCCATTTGTAAAACCGCTTATCTGGGCTCTGCTATGCGGTTCAGTTCTTTTTCCATTCAAGCTCTCTATTACAAGTATTGTACAGTCATGGTTCACTGCTGCAGAAATGTCCAACAAGCCTCTCATAGTTAATTTGACAATGATTCCTATTCGAATTGTTGATGAACTCTCTGATGTTATTGGCTCTTTCTTGGTAAAACATCTTAAGTACATTGCAGTCATTCTAGTTGTTGCTGGAACGGTGCTAATTGCATACAACTATACTCCTAACATCTTAACGTGTCTAGCATGGAGGATTTTTAAAGTTGTTAATGCAGTCTTAAACTTCTTCATATCAACCTGCAACGTCTTCACGGTATTAACTTTATAAATTACATAGAAATCATAGAAAATGATAGAATTAGTATGTCTTGTACTATGCAATATCGTCGTAGAAATATTATCTATAGTTATACTTTTGTAATGTGATTAGCCACATATAATGTCTTTGCAGCTCGTCGCTGTAGTTGCTGGATATCTCTCTCTACTGTACATTTACTGGACTCTGGAAAACTCTGCAAGATTTCGCTACAGCTCTTTTGTAGTGTGGTTCATTGTCAGCCTTTATATATCGAACATCCTAGGAGCATACCAAGTTGTAGTCTTCCTCACGTTACAATTATTGTACCTGATAGGATTTGTCTATGAAGTCATACTCATCTTGGAGCATCAAGAACTGGATGGACATCAAACATCATTTATGGAAGCTGCCCGTTATGCATTAACAAACAACATCGTAACGACTAACGAAGTCGACGCATCAGTCACGCAAGAGGATGATGCTTTTGTTGAAGAGAAATCAATTGGTTCGCCTAAGAATCTTTTGCTAAGTGGACAACATCCAACTACATCGAAGGAGAAATCTGAAAATAATACTACACTGAAGTTCAATAAAGAATCAATTTCATCAAATGCAGATGTAAGAAAGTCTTCCATGGGATCTGATAGTAGAGAATCGCAATTATTAGAAAATATGCGACCAATAGTAAAAGCACGTGAGCGTTATTTTATTAGAAAACTGAGGACTGAATTTCGAATGTCTTTGGACATAGAGGACGACAAAGTGGATACCGACAAGTACATGTACGGAGCAACGTATGCCTGTGTCGGAATGTTACTTTGGAAACACAGATGGATAATACACATGTTGTCCATACCAATAATTTATTATATAGTCAAGCAAATTGGATGTTACTTTGGCTTTTGGAAAACAATTCGGACACAATGTCAATCACTTGTGGATGTTATTAGGCTCTGGTGTAAGGAAAGGCACCAGGCACTCATTCCTGTAAACGTTAGAGGATTATATAAAGTATGCATGATTGTCGATCGGAAAATCACAATAGGCCTGAAAGGATCTGTAGACGCCGTAGCCACGATTACAGTGATTCTCGGATTGTTAGTGTTCGTCACCTGCGCTTCTATCTTCATCACGATTCAGGTAGCTTTCATTACTTAACATATATCTACGTATACTCTCAGATTGATACGATTACATGGGATGATGTAAGACAAATTGGTTTCACTAATCTGTGCAGGTCTATGCCGAAGGTATGCATCTTGTTCAAGTTACCGGTGATGTACTGAATGCTTCTCTAGTGAACAACCCAGACATAGATTGGGTACCAGAACAATGGGAGGATTCTGTCAACAGCGTATTGGATAACGCTTATACATATGGACGTTCCGCAATATCAGATGGTGTTAGTCAGTCTTGCATATGCGATTTCCATGCTTCTCTTCTCCAACAATACAAAAGACCTTGCTGTACATGATATAGATAAGAGGACTTGTCAAAGACTTAGAACCTACCAAGGCTGAGCAGATGGAGAAAAAGGTTTTGGAACTATGGGATAGACTTTATCAGGCTTGGATGATGTCCAACGACTCTCCGGACATGGTTGGGCCCACGGTGGATGCAGATGCAGCCTATTCCGTATGGGAGAGCTTTAAGGAGAACTTTGATAAGACTCCCGTCCGTAAGTCCATTAAGTTGTATTAGTTTCTTGGATCTACGGAATTTCTAGTGATCTCAAGATCTCAGTCTCACCCTTCATTTTATAGAGTTGTTTAATATGACGAGTATCCAAAACTTTGCCAAGGAGAATGTTGGTATTTTAATGTCTTTGTTGGATTCAGTTTGGAGCATAGTCAAGGGAAACATTTCGGTGATTCTGAGTATTATTACTGAATTGTTATACGTTGTACTTATGAGTGGCTCTGCTGTTCTCAATTTCTCGCTCAGCATGGTATATATATACTCGTATATGTTTTACTGACAAATTTATAAAGCTAAATACATTTCAGAGCACACGTCACTGCTAAATTCAACATTTATTAATTGCAGGTTGTATTTTTTACTACCCTCTTTTATCTGCTCAACGCTAGTGGAAAGACTTACAAACCGATTGAATTAATCACCATGTTCAGTCCCGTAGGCTGTTACAGGTATTGTTTCTTACTCTGCATCTTCGAATCCACAAACTAATGTTCCGCAGAAGTAAAAATTTAAAACAATTTTTTTTTCTTTTGGAAAAGTACACTCAGCGTTGGCGGGTACGTTTTAGATTATTTTTCATATATTTCAACAGTGAGTTATAAGGCTTAGCGGTGGCTGGTTATACAAATAGCTTAATTTGCTGTTCCATAAATACTACACTAGCATTTATTAATTGTCTAGTGTCTCACTTTTTCATTCGTTCACAGATTCGCCATGGCTCTTCAAGAAGCAGTCATAGGCGTTTTCGCGGCGACGTTCAAACTCGCATCTTTCTTTGGGATGTGGACATGGTTCACGCACAATCTCTTTCAAGTGAAGATCGTTTACTTACCCTCAGCATTTGCCATGATGCTCGGCGCTGTACCATTTTTGGATGCTTATTTCGCCTGCATCCCAGCCGCTCTGGAACTCTGGTTTACACGAGGACCAATGATAGCTGTGCTGTTTTTCATGTTTCACTTTCTTCCCTGCAATATTGTCGTGACAGAATTTTATAAGGGAATCAAGGGGTATTTAATCAACAATTGTAGAGTCCCTGGATGCGAAACAATTCATTCAATAATTGGGACATGTTTGACATTAAAGGGGAGGACATCCCTACCTGACTGCCTTGTCGATAGGCGGCGGTATTTTTTGCCTGGGTGTCGAGGGTGCAATTTTGGGTCCACTGCTTCTGTGCTGCATCATGGTGGTCATCAATTTGAGTCGACGTTACTTGCAGTCACCTTCGGAGGATACTATAAAAAGCCTGAAGAACCAGCTGAGTGAATTAAAAAGAAATAAAGTGCTAGCTTCTTAGGATAGCCTATCAAAGCATACTATTAATTTACCTCCTATTCTTGTTCCTTATTGACAAATTAATTTTGCTATGTGCGTCTTGTCAGATGATCAACCGGAAAGAATCAGTATACGAATACATTTTTTTGTGTGAAAACAAATGCTTTGAAATATAAACAAGCTTGAGAAGCTTTCCAGTTATACTATTACACCACGAAGAGTGAAATGATGTTATTAAAGATTTTGTTGATGTATTCGAATAGTACGTTTTTCCAATAATGCTATAATACGAATGTTATTGTTATACCAATGATTAACGTCCGCGAGAGAAGTGGAGTTACTGCTAGACTTAAACATAATTGCGAAGACCTGAAGGCTAATGCGCTCTCCATATTTTCTTATGCTTTTTCATTTATTTCTTAACCGTACTTTGAACTGTTCACTATTGAAAAAATTTCGCTGTGCGATGAATCTCATCACTTGTGTCAATGAACAGATTATTTATAATAAATTTATAATAATATTCAGTGCTACGTATACTGTCATTTAAAAACCAAGAAATACTCCATTATTGATGACTAATGAAAAAACGTGTGTGTGCTTCGTTCGGTACGGTTCACGGATTCAAAGAAGTTAAAAAATGCCACACTGGGCATTCACATTGACCAGCGTAGCGATAGCCATATTTCTACTTTTGGTTTGCATCGAAGTTTATATGCATTACGACACCTATTTTCCGCCATTAAGCAGATAAGCCTCGATAATTGACTGATGTGCATACATATTCATCGACTAAAGGTAATTCGGCTTAAATGTATTTTGCACAAGATAATGTATTTTATTCCCATAATTCGATTCTACATAAATCCTGTTTTGAATTTGTAAATCTGCGACAGACTGACAACCGTAATGTCGTTGGAGAGTTGGTCGTCTGTAACGGCTTCTTTGGCATGGAAAGTGATGTTTTTCTCACCACGTAACACGTGGAATCCATTCTCCGAGAATCGACCGCAAATTTGTTTTACATCAATCCACACGAATAGAGCAATTTTCTCGGATCTCAGAGAGACTCTGTAATCCAGATAGTTTGATAATTTTCCGGGAATAGGCGTTGGATCGACGTACACCTGAAATGGTACGGTTCGAACTTTATAGCTAATAAATAAGATTTCACAGTCGTTGATCCATTTTTTTCTCTTATTGGCTATGTTTGCCCCAAAGTCAAACAAGAGTTGAAATACATTAAATATGCACATGTATAATATAATAATGTATAGGTATACAAAATATATATTTCATCTCTCAACTCGACTCCGGTGGAAGAAACATAGTCACTCTCTTGTTCATACCTGAACTTCAGTGTTTGGTACAGTAATGTTTATAAATGAACTTGGATATACGTAGTTGTACGGCGCTATCTGCATGTGATATTGGTCTTCCAGTAAGAGTTCTACAATGCAGTTTTTTTTAACTGCGGCTAAGGTTCCGCAACCTGCTTCTCGTAAAAAATTACTAAACCAAAGCGTGACCACTGCTTGAGCCATGTTTTTCATCTGCAATCAATAATCATTGTAGTAACTTAGAAAGATAAATGTAAGATAAAGCGTATATATCGTTGATAGAATGATACTGACGATAACGATGTTAGGGTATTTCTTAGTGTATAAAGGAAGATTCATATCCCATTTGTAAACATTAATACTCAATGTGCAATCGCTGATTGGCACTAATTTATCGGAAACGACATAGATGGTTAACTCATCAGCCAGTGACAAATGCGGTGTAACGATAACGGGGGCGAAACAATCCTTGACGTAATAATGAAGCATTTTCCAGCGTCCTCCGAACTCTGAAAAGTTGAGTGCAGCATTTTACCATTTCTTTTTTTAAATTTTGGCAAGGCAAAATCTTGTATTGCGTGTGCTGACCTATAGATGACCAAGATGGCGCTTGCCAGACATCGTTTAACTGCCAATAAAGAGCTCCCATTGTCAGTCCTTCACCATTGGCATTAAAACCGGATTTAGTTTGACGGTAAGATTCAGTTTCTATTCTCATTGAAACTGCTTGATTCACTTGGCTAAGGTAGATAAAAATTAGAAAATCTTGATAAGTATTCTTCAGCGAAACTCGAAAGTTCATGGATATGAGATTCTTCATGTAGTTATATCCTGCTGGAAGATGTTGTCGATGAAGCATAAAGTCGCTGTCAATTCGCAAATCGGTTTCATTCTTGATGACAGGTGCCAAAGTGAAGACTGACGGAAGAGACTGAAAGCCATATTCGGACGCAAATCGGGTATGCGGATAATGATTTATGTCCCATCCATTTTTCAAGTAATTGTAATAGTGAACTAAAAAGTGATAAAATAGCGTATAGACGTTCAGCAAGTACATATCTTTCACAACTAGAAGTGATTTAGAAATAGGAATTACCATCTCCGTACAGATTAGAGTAAGGATTCGGTCCAACGTAATTATTTTCCTCTGTGAATAGCCCGTCGCTTGGGCTAGACACGACAAAAGGTCTTGCTGGATCAATTCGGTTTACTTCCGCCTTAATAACATTTACATAAAGCCTTATATAATCTTCCTGGTAGATTGAGGTCGATCCAGTTCCGTACCAGTTACCGTAGAGCGCAGCCTCGTTTTCATTATTTCCGGCCCACAATACAATGCTCGGATGATTTTTTAATCTCTTGACATTCTGTTCGACTTCCGCCTTTACGGATTCGAGGAACGATTCGCCCGCGGGATACATTGAACAAGCAAACATGAAATCCTGCCAGATCATAATTCCGTACTCGTCGGCCAAATTGTAGAAAAAGTCAGATTCGTATACTCCACCACCCCAAACGCGGAGCATGTTCATATGCGCTTCCCGAGCAGAAAACAACAAGTCCCTCACTGTTTCCTCGTTTGCTGTTTCTTCAGGAAAAATACTAGCTGGAATCCAATTACTGCCCTTTGCAAATATTGGCACTTCGTTCAACCGAAAGTAGAAGCTTAGACCCTTCTCCAAAGGTTCTTGCACCAATTCAACTGTGCGAAAACCAATTCGTATATTTTTTTCTGTGCTCTCTTGTCCGATCAGGGATTGTACCTTCAAGTTGTACAGCCTCTGTTCTCCATAGCCATTTGGCCACCATAGATGCACTGCTTCCTAAAGTATATTTCAATCATTATTCAACTAACGAAAATTGTGCGGCGTGGGCCTAAAAATGTCCACTAAGTGTTTGCTAAGATATATTTATTGTACTTACTTTAGGAACGCGGAGTACTATGGAACAATTAGTAGCGTTCGTATCTAAGACCGTGACTTTAGAGTTAGAGATGATCGCTAACTCACTGATTTTTAATTCTGCTCGTAAATCGCATTTAATCCATTTATTCAGATCGCTCGATAACAATTGAAAAAATATGGTTACCTCAACCTCCCAGACTGCATCAGACTTACCAATGTCTACGGTGACATCAGACATAAGTACATTCTCAACAGTTATAAGTTCTACGTCTTTCCTAAAATATTTCATTTGCCGAAGTTAGTTTGATCACACAATTTCATCAGCCAACCATGTATGGATCAGCTGAGCAAGTACCAAATTCCCATTGATGGAAATGCAGGACCCCAATCCCATCCAAAACTGGCTTGCATCTTCCGAATATGGTTAACGTGACACTCTCCGTGATACGTATTGGGGACACACGTCGGAGGAACGATGTAATTCATTGCTTGCTTATTATAAAGTTCTTCAGCAGCTTTTACTGCTGAGGCAAATATGATCTTTAATTCGTTTGTTCCATCCTGCAAATCATCCATATCCATCTAACGATTCTATACCATTGAGATTATTCAACGACCTCCAAAATGATTCACCAGTAGTTGATGTTTTACGTCAAAACTATATTTTAAATACATGTTTGACGTCTTTCCTATTTGCTGGCCGTTCAGAAAAATCGTGGTAAATGTATCCAGTCCATGGAAAATCAGTATGGCTCTGCCAGTCGGCTTCCATGAAGTTGAATTCACTGTGGATAAACAGGTTCCTGTTAGTTCTAGAATAGGCTAGATCCACGTATTATATAGATTAAAGCCTGTGCGGTTATGTTATCTTATTTTATGATGTGATTGATACTATTTTCACCTTGAAAATGTCTTATGTAGCTGAAGGTCTCGTTACTCAACCAGCGATGCTTAATGTCATTGTCTCCAACGAGATTGGCTGCTATTAAATTTGCATTATACAGGTCCGTGTAAATTCCACCCGGCACCTTCGACGGAAAAGATGTAACTGTGGTTCAGAGGATAGGACATATAAATCGTATTAGTATCATTAAGATATATTAACGTCTCGGTACCATGTGCACTAAAAACGACAACGGGACCTACTTGGCTTCTTCGACCTAATTTCACTTTCAGTTTGATTTCCAATATATCCGATCCATCCATCGTTCAATAATACGGCTTTGCTTTGAAACGCGAATAAAACAAAAGTTAACAATACCGTTAAATCTTTCATCTTGCTTTTTAGATCTTCCGTTGAAATTTTCCAGAACGAAAGCGCATCTCTGCAGGAGATTTAATTGTTTTTTTGTTTTTTTTGCTAACCTTACAACTGAAACAGCAAAACAATTATTGTGCGATTTGAAGTACGTTTCTCTGTCTTTTACAGTGACTTAATAATACACCAAACTATGAGGGGTATCGAGACGCAGCTTCACGTTGGTACTCCGTAAGAAATTGATTACTGTTGCTGCAACGTCCTCACTGTGATAAGCCCTGTAAATAAACACTCTCTCTGCAATGACGGAAACTCGAATGCCTTCATTTGTTCTTAACGACAGAAGACTTTTATGCTTTCTGTTTTCCTTTTCATTAATTCAATCACACGCTTGGTTTTTTAGGAAGCTTCGAATTGTTTTAACGCATTTCAATTGTGGCTAGCGAACATGAATTGCGTCGAAAGAATTGAACAATGTATGCAACACTACATGTGATCAGCAGCAATTTTAAAAATTAATTTTCATAATGAAAGATGTTCATACGTATATTTCTTCAACAAAATAATTTTAAGGATATCTAAAAGCAAAAGAAAAACGTATTAGATTCGTTTGAATCATTAATAAATATATTTGCAATTAGTGCTTGCAATGGTAAAACAATTTTCTCAGGTTCATTCCTCTGACTTAGCAGCTTAACAATTTCTAATATATTATAAAAATCGCAAAACTCTTCGAGAAGTATGTCTATCAAAGATCCTTCACGTGTTGAGCTATACCAGTGAAAATGCTTTAAGATTATAAACGTAAACGACGATAACAGCACAACTGCATTATTATTACGATCTTGGTAAAAATGCACATAGGATGATTTCGCCAGTAAACGGGCGCGTTCACGTAAATTATATCTACATATAGCGATTTAAACATGGGTGTCCATTTACTTGTTGATATATACACTATTAATAATCGCATCAAGTATTAGGAACAAGTAATTTTGAACGTCAGTCTCGGGAACTTTGCGTTCTGCCAACGTTCGAATTGCTGTTCTTGGTTGACATCTTACATCGGCTGTATTGTGTCGTTTTCTTCTAACGTAAGGACTCAGCTGATGGTAAATATCAGTGCGACGGCATCGAACGGCACGACGAGATTCTGATTTGTCGAGTTTTTCTTGGGAATGCTACTGACCTTCCTGAACAGTCTGTAGCCTTGGGATTGTCATTCTTCAGTCAGAAACACTGTGAAAACGTGCATACGAAATTATTGTTTGTTATGCCCCAAGTAACTGAACTTTTGTCAATGTTTATACTCGGAGAAAGATGTGTGCGTCGCAAAAATATGTAGTTATTGGACAATCAAAGTGGTATTCGTCAGCGCTTCCTCTTCCTCTTCCTTCCACTGTAGGTACTCTGCCTGTTCGTCGATGAGAATTGCGCCCTGTAATTTATTTCACAGTCTCTCTGCTGGCTGATCGGAACAAAGCAACGTATGGGCGAAGTGGGTACATTAAGGACCATACTGCTTGAGGATGCTAAAATTATATTAATTTTTATGATATTAACAGCAGTGGAATTTACTATCATAGCGTACCACGTGTTCTATCATCTTCTAGTCGTTTCTTCTGATTTTCTAGGCAACCGTGAACATGATTCTCATACTCGTTCCCATCGTTAGTACTGAATGACAAACAAATTTGACATTCCAAAGATGTCCTGCATCTACTCTTAGATAATTGAGCATCGGGCATCTTTTTTCGGTAAGAAGTCACTTTGTTGATTTCTTGAACCTCGGCGATGTTGTATTGCTCGCAGGCAGCGGCATGATTCTCAATCTCCTCCGTAGGAAATGTTTTGTTACAAATGGGGCAACTAATTCGATTGTCTGTTTCGGTGTCCTCGGAATCGTGTAGTTCTTCAATCCCATCGCTGGCCTGCGGGCAAGAAAAGGAGGGAAGCAAGATAATATAATCCTGATAATCGTGAGAACTAATGGATAACCGCGATATCAGTATGGTTTTTAATACCCTAAGTAGCATTTCTTCTTCGATCACGCGTTTCTTCAATTCCTCATCATTAATCTTCCTGTCACGCTCTCTTGACTCTTTTTCCGTCTGCTTCATTCTTCTTCGCCACCTTTCAGTCTTCTCATTTTCCTCCTTTCTCTTGTCTTCCTCGCGCCTACTTTTTTCCTCTTTCTCCTCTACGTACTTCTTATAAACTTCAACCCTGTGTCTCCTGGCCTCTTCTTCTTGCCTTCGTAGGCTCTCTATATCCTCGCGCTTCTTCGTCTCTTCTTCATCTCGCAGATGTCTCAGACGCATGCATTGTTCCTGCAACCTATTAGTCATCCTATTAACGGAACTCGAGACACTCTTTGCTTGTGTTTGCTCTGTCGATTGCGACTCTTGATGATTTTTCTCGAGCTCAACTACTGGTTCCTGATCACTCAACGTGTAACTTCTGTTATCTGACTTTGGAATTGTAACAGTATCTTCCTCGTCAGTGTCCAGTATTATATTTTCTTTCATGATGACTGCGTGGGTCTCGTCTTTCCTCCTCTGAGGACCGCGCCTTTTTAACGTAGGATTAGGTGGAACGATTCTCCTTGGATACTGCGAAGTGGACGCTGTTTCATCTGACTGATTCGTTTGATTCTTTGAATGAAATTTTCTTGGGTTTAATTTTTCAAGTTTTCGTTGGCTTTCGTTCCACTCCTGACTACGGCTGCTGTTTAGAACATCAGATGGTTCTTGGACAGGAGATGGGTACTCGCACGTCGTATTCCGAGTTTCACTATGATGAGATTTCTTTTTTTTTACAAAAATCAACTCGTCGCTGTCGTTGTCTTCGTCGTTATCGATGTAATCTTCGTCATCGTCGCAGTGAATTAGGTTTCCAGCTTCGATGGTGGATGCTTTACGCTTGTACGTTCTTTCTCGCTCTTGATGCGTCGAGCCCTTTAGTTTAGATGATATGTACTTCGTCTTCAAACTACCATTAGCGCTTCCCACCTATAGAAATGTTGAAATTTGTAATTAGAATCAGAAAACGAATAAAATACACGATAGGTACATTTATTTTAAGGAAATACAATTTATTCAAAATCCTTCTTGTTGTACAGTAAAGATGCTTTTGCTGTATTAATTGCGAGCGTCCGAATATAAAAAAAAAACGCATACGTGTCTATCATACAAACTCAGAAATAATAATTTCGTCGGCCCATCCCGCGTATACTATGTTTACATTAAATACCTGTTAGCGTAGTTAAGATACAGGCATTCTGTTATTATTTTTCGTTACTAATCGGAGCCCAAAGATATTTAGAAAGCTTTTCTCGTAATGTGTAATATTCTTCGTTGTACTCATAAAGCGTGTATCCTTGAAGAGTCAATCGATCCTTCGATTTTGCAAATATGTTATATACTTCATCGGGTTACGTTTAACTTGTCAGATATTTATAGTTATTTAACAGCGCGTACCAAACGATCATAATTTTTATTAATTGACGAGATATGTTTAATGCGATATAAGAACGAAAGATGCTTTAGTGCATTCAATTATTTTTAGTACACGTATTTATACGGTGTTACGTTACGTTCCGTTTGGTGTAGCCAAAGCAATTCTTTTGATAATTTCCATAGTTTTTTGAAACTTATTTTTTAAATCTTCGATCTGTGCACCGTTACACAGCATGAAAAATAATTATTTTCAACTCATGTTACCCTTCCCTTTCACAAAAATGTTTTTTATTCAAATTTCAAATGCAGAGTATGTATGGACTCTGGTCCTTTTTCAGATCATAGAATTAATCAACTCGTCATTTACGATAGGATTGGTAGGAAACAGATTGATGGACGGAGGTACCCACCTTAATGGGTGCCCCCCACTGAAACTCCGTGTCAGTAGTAGTCCTTTGCCAACCACACCACAGCTCTGCCACCTCTTCCAAGTGGTTGCTCAGGTCGGCAATAATTTTGTCGCGAGATTGAGAAGTACGTCTGTTGTTACAAAAGCTGAAAGGTGCGCGTTCTTCACCCATGGGCCGCTCGAACTTGGGTAGGGGAACGTCCTTCTCATCGACAAGTACATCAAGTGGATTTAATCTCCATCTTTCAATCTTTTGATTTTGCTTAGGTTGCATCTCGATTTTCAGTTCAGTGCTCTGGGAGTTCTGTGTCTCGCAGGATGGTCCTTGCGATATTGCTCCTTGTATACGATTCAAACTTAAAAGTTCATTTTCTTTAATATTTGGATCTTTATATAATTTGTCAACCGATATGTCAATGTCTCTGGATGTATATTGACTGTGAGGAATTCTTTTGTCAAATACATTAGTTGATGATTCACAACTTCCTGCCTCTGGAGATAATTTTTGTTTATATAAACAGCTAGTTCTATATGCGTAACTTGTTTTGGGCAGATGTGCATCACTTTGTGTAACCACTTGTTGTGGTAAGTTAGATTCTAATATCATTTTGGATGGAGGTTGAGATGATTGCTGTGATATCTATGAAAAAAATGTACCTTGTTTGAAATACTTGGATCTTACACAATTTACAAATCTTACTAATTGCCCACAATGATAGTTGAAGCATATAGTCTTACCCTATGAGAGACTCTACCTTCCGTTTCCATCTTGGCCATATGCTTTGACTCACTAATTACACCAAGAATATCCTTCATCTGGTCGTACGATAATCCGTGCTCGTACATTCCCATGTCTAAAACGGGAAATGAAACGTATTTAATATAGTACAGTCAAGACTTTATCGATGTAACCAATAACCAAAAACTTACTCATAAGTTCTTGTGCCATTTCTTCTTCCTCGATCTCTCTCGCGGTTAATGGTTCGGTCTTATTTCTTTCGACTCCCGACATTTTGCTATAAAGGAATACTTAAAGTTCCACAATTTCTCCTTCGAATAGCCACTAGACTTCAATTGCGGTGGTGAAATAAACACGCCCTTGACGCTTTCGGTTTTTCTACATTTGTCAAATTGAAGTGTGATTGGCTTCTGTTTCACTTTAAATTTTCTTATAGATTTCTTTAATATCACCAAATCAGGGAAATAAGTAAATTTGTTAAATTCAATAAATCCATTCTCGAAGAGGAATTGAAAATACGTATTTTTCATTAATAATCTTCTACGCACGTTACTTTTGACAAGTTTCCATGTAACCACTGGTGAATATGATTTGATATGATTACCAGTGACTACTCTTTGACGTTCTCATGAATATCGCATACGACTGGCTGCGATTGGCCAATGACTACGTTTACACGGCGGGATAAACCGATTTAGTTAATACTGGTCTAAACGAATAGACAAATCATAAACATTTTTACTTGTAAGGAATATTTAGGATTGGTCAATTCCTTTAGAAATCAGTATTAATTAAACCGTTTTAAGGCCGTCGTGTAAACGTAATCACTGTTGTGTATTTAGTCCACAGAATTAGCAAATAAAAAAACAATTAGGTTTCAGGAGAATCAATGCGATTCGTTCAATTTGCATTGAACATGATGCAATCAGAGATGAGAAGGGAGCATAAACTTATCATACAGTAAACTGAGCATCGCAGTGATGTAGATGAAGCCAACATGTGAGAGAAAACGATGTACTTAGCGCACTGAACTCTAACCATACTGTAATCCGTACGCCTGTATTCGGAGATAACCCGGCGAGCGCGCAGTTGTCTCACTCGCTTCGTGGATGAGGTTGTCCTTTTCGAATTGAACTGCGCATGTGGTGTTCAAGACTCGTCGCTGATACAATAGTATTTATTTTTGAATTACCCAATCATCGTTATCAACTGAAAATCACGTGGCAAACTGCGTATGTACTCACATATTTACGAATATAATAGGATTCAGATAATTTACTTTGTCACTTTGTTGTTGCTTTATATATAGTGCACACTTGTTATATGCGTAATTGTTTATTGAATATAATCATGTTCAATCGTCAATGTAAAAGTTGGTAAGAAAAATAGTCGATACCACTGAAATATAGGTAAAAAGGGTTAGTCCCTCCATCCTTCTGTATATCTTGTGTCTGAAACGTATGTATAGCAGAATTTCTATGCTGGTTCCAGCATTCCTCTGCATTCCTCTTTTGTGCATTGTATCCAGCAACTGTTAGATACAAAGTTCGCATAAAGCTGACTCTTTTACTAATGTCTCCTTAATATCGATACTGACGTGTTCGTAATATTAATGGTAGCTTTTATAATAATGCCAATAGTATCAACATTTCGTAAGAACAACTTGTTGTAAGTACATATTTAAATATTATATAATATATATACTTTTCGTATTTGAGAGTCTATAATAGTACAAACTGCACACGCTGTATCTCTCTGAATTGGCCGTAGTGTAAGGGATATACGTACGTACGTGCGTGCATGCGTGCATCGTGCATGTATCGCCATTATATTAATATATGTATATTCAAATGACTCAACGCTGACTCAAATCCTTAACAATGTACAATACATACAACATACATCTCTATAGTTTGCTATAGATTAGTGAAAAAATAATGCTGCTTTGACCATGAATTTGCGATTCGTTATTTTTCATCATGTAGCAATTTGTTGCTACAATTGTCACAGTTTCGTACACTTTGCGGCATAGACGCCGGTATGCTCATAGGCAAAATTACTTATATTTTTAGTACATAATGAAACTTCTTCTTTTCGAACTATACGATCATTTGAAAGGAACTCAATTTATTGTCGAACTATTTCTCAATTGCGTTGAATGGAAACGAACTCATCGCGAAACTCTGCCATAATAGATAATTCCAAATAATAATAATAATAATAATAATACTTTGATTATTAGCGCATACACTAAGATTATCTTTGTGAAGCGACTATTGACTAAGTAAGTATCGATTCTCTTCGTTACTTTCAATGTTCCACATCGCGTTTACTGAGAGAATAGTTGGATCCGAAAATTAAGATTATGATTAAAAGTAGCAAATGCCGTGCAACGCCGAAGCTTTCAAGTGAAATTTATTAAAATGCAATAAAAATTAAAAGAACAAACAATGATTAGTGCTGATATTTCTGGAATGTTTCTCTTCAGTAGATGATATAGAAAAAATGAATAGATTGCTACTAATAAACAGTATCCAAGGAGATACCAGTTATCTTTGAGAAAACATTTAATATGGCTCTTTGTAGCAGGTCATTCAACCAAAACTTAGTTTGGTTATCGAACAGTGCATTTTATTATATGCTTCGTGTATAAGAAAAACAAATACAAGAACCAAGGAAGGCACGGTTCCTCCCACTAAAAAAATGTTTCATCTTTGCTGTTTTGTTAATCGGAGCAATGCAATACGTTGTTCGTCCATATAGAACGCAATGTTAAGTGGGAGAATACAGTTTCTCTCACAGCACAGAGTATCTTTGTGTTCTGGTAAATCAAGCTTTACGTTATAATCGTAGAAAATTAAATCTAAGGACGGATAAAAGAAAACGGCCAAGGTACTTGATTATTCAATTCCTAATACGAGATCTACTGGATTTCCTGTAGTAATTACTTACACTCTTCGTCTAGGTGGCCAGCCACAAATTTAACTTTTAAATTTGCCTTAATAAAGAGAGACGCGGCCCAAAAGATTCCGGAGGATCTGCGGATTTGTAATAATGGACATTTGAGTTTCTTCCCTTTGCAATATAGGACAAACAGATGGATCTCTCATTTGTATCTAGGACTATCTGGCGGTGTGGACTGTGTAGCTCCTCTATGCTTAGGACCACTCTTGAAGGACATCTTCTTCACGGGTCTCGGTGAGATACCATGGATGGTCGTAGTATCTGGAGTGTCGCTGCTGAACCACACTCTGCTGCTGTCAGAAACTGCACAAATTCGAGGAAAATGGAATTATTATTCTTACTTTCATCCAGGTAGATATTGCACGGATCTGTGATGTGTCGTTTACAATAAAAATAATTCGTTTGTTCTTAATGATTCGAATATAAAATTGAAATGACCGCTGCACTAAATGAGATCAGGTAAGTCATCACAAACGAGTTTGTGTTTGCAAACTGCAAATGAATCTACAATGCCAGCATGATTCTAGACTATCCTAGTTCTAGATTAAACACTATATATAGAGTTATTACCTCGCAATAGATTTTGCAAAACTGTCAAAAGAAAACATTGTTCTTTAAGAGACACTTTTAGCAGCAGGCGTTGAATATGTTGATAAATACATATAAATTTCACTCCACTATAAAGAAGACAGGATTTTTAGTTGATGCGAGTCGACACATGATAATAACTAGGCATTCGAGAAGTATGAACGGCGCGTAGCTATGTGTAAAGTAAATGTTGAGAAGAGAAAGCTAAGGGTAGAAAACGAGGAAGGGACGGTAATGAAGATTAGAAGGGAGGGAGTTACCCAGAGGAATAGAGGAGAGAGAGAGAGAGACCGGTTATAAAGGTTGCTGTTCAGCTATTCTATGCGTACCGCACGTACATGGAGTGGTGAGGTCAGAAGCGAGGAAACGAAATATCCATTCTCATTCATTTCTAAATTATCTATCGAAATCTTTAATGAGCTAGCTTCTGAGGTTAGAAATGCACGATTTGATTACGTATTATTTTTTCGAAACTCAATCATTTGTCGCATCTAAATGGAGAAGAGCCGCCAACCGTATTGTTTAACGAAGAAAGTACTAATCCTGTGGGTAATGCTAGATGCGACAAGACATCACAGAAATAATAAATAACAAATAATACTAACTTGTCGGATGGTGTTACAGGGTGGTTGGGAGTTAGTGCACTGAGCTTAGTCACCTCTATTCGCGCGATTGTCACTGCTGGCTGCAGAATTACTGCGCAATCCGAGTCGACCCTGACCGTCTATCAGTACCGCTGCAAGATTCGATGACGCCGTGGACTGTACGCTCGTAGTTGATCCTTTATCGGTATCGAACGATATTAATATATTGTTTCCCTTATCTTTTGGTTGCATCTAGGGCTTTTCGGTTGTCTCATGCTAACCTGACACTGATGATACGCCACTGAATGGACTTGGCGGCAACACTGGAGAATAAACATTGGCAGCGAACTCTTCGAATGTCGTTGCGTCCTTGTGATTTCTTACTACAGTGTCTATAGAACGTGCTCTTTCTTCGTAACTAAAAAAAAAATGAATTTCGATGACACATCAATGCAGTATATATTTGAATAAACTAATAAATGGTAAAACCCGATGCGCACTAATGCTGATATAGGGTGAGAGTAGATCTCTTGGCTCTGCTGGCCGCTAATGCGGTCGTCCTCACAAGACCTGGTAAAATCCTCTCTTCTACGATACATTCGTTGAACAAAGGTCCGAAGAAGGGAATTTCCGATTTTCTCGATATTTGAATTCGGAACAATTTGTTAGGCAATGGATAGATGACTATCAGTACATCGCAGAACTCTGTTGGTATGATATCCCTCCGATAGTCGCGCCAATGCTCTGACCACACTATGTGAATCTCATCATTTCCAAGATGCCTCGTCTGAAAGACAAAGTCCACGGATTTGCTCAAATTTTGCACGGATTCATTCTGCTTAAAAACTATCGAACGCTTCAAACTGGTACCTTTTGGAGTAAACTTTCAGGACTGTCCGACGGCATCCTCGTAGCAACATGAAATAGAATTTCAGTGAAGGATGTAGCATAATACGGTGCAGTGACCCCGGATGCCTTGCCGGGTATCAAGCCGCCTAAGAAACCGGTGTGCGATTCGAGTTCGACTTCCCAGGCCAGCCTGGCGACGAAGTTCTCGTACTCTTTACTGGCCGTAACGTTACTCAATATTGAATTCTTATCTTCCTGGCCCTGACTAACATATATCACTGCCATTTTATGCGTTTCTCGCGAACGCTGGCCATCCATGTTGCGCAATTCGCGTAGGAGCTTCTCATTCTTTGCCAGCAAATGAAGCTTCCTTCGTTGTTCCCAGCCTGAGAGACCGAGATGCGAGAATAAAAGGCGACAGTGATGAAATGGTGCTGGTGGTGGTCGACACGAAGGAGGGCTTATTGCAGAGGCACACATACTGCAAGATGGAACGATAATTTTACAAAAATGTTGGCGCGTCTGTTATTTTTAATTTTAACAGCCACTAATGAAAGTTAACCTGATATGTTGACTACAATTATTGACATGATCACGCTCCATATTTCTTTGATTTAAAATCACTGCTATCGTCTCGCTGTCGAGGTAGTGTCCATGAGGCGGACTTGCTGGAGCATTTAACGCCACCTCAGGATTTGTCAATACTTCAGGACTGGTGTGGCCAATATACTGAAGTAGCTGCAGGAATATGTTATCACTCTATGCAATTTGCTTATGAACTGATAAAGAGATTGTAATTATCAGATTATGAACATACATCGTCCAAATTATCCATATCGCTTGCAGCATTGGCAAATGTAGGTAGTATATGAGGTTCGCGATGTCTCATTGTATGCTGTGGTGGAGAGCTTTGCGATGAAACGATACTGCTTAAATCCTCCTTCCTCAGTTTTATACTCCAGTCGACTAAAAGTACAATAGCCATAAGAAGTGTATTAACATAAGCGACCTTGGAAATTGCAAGTAAGAAAAGTACCAGGTTTGGTAAAGGGTGTTGACGGATTTTCGTCGACGCATGGTTGACTATACAGGATAGAACTGTCCCAGGAAGCTTTGCCAGCTAAATCTCGGAGTAAAACTCTTACAGTAGACGGTGCAGTAGTCAAACCTGCAGTCACGCCTCCACCAGGAGCATCTAGTGCCGCCAATTCGACGAGAGACATTATAATAGAATTAGAGAGCATAAGAAGCTGGATGTTCGGAGCCTGAAAAACAGCAGAGGACAACTCGTCACTGTCTATTCCAGGCACATCGTCAAGTTCCACGACGAGCGATGACAAACGTGCAGCTCCGATCCCCATTGGAAAGTGTCCCAGGTGATTGACCAGATGCATGAGGACCTACGTTATTTTTCATATATTTTGAATATTTCCTGCTTGAACCTCTGTCAAATATTTCCTTGGATTCTTAATGACCTACCATCTTTGCAGCCAGTTGAATCGACTGAACATTTCCGCGACGTGGTGATTTAACTCCACTTTCGTCCACTAGGTTATCCAGACTGATCTCAGGATCGAAATCATCGCTATCGTGTTGAAAGCTCCTTGCTGAGTCTTGTGTATCCTTACCCACTTTCTTTTGTACTATCGTGTCTAACACCTAAATGAATACACATTCATTGACTACAATTTTGTAGAATTTGATCAACAGCAAAAGCAAATAGAACAAATTATTGATACCGTGAACAAAGTCAATAGCAAAGGTTTTCCCTGAAACTGTCGCAATAGTACAGGAGGACCAAGTTGCATGGCCCATTCGCCAAGACAGAATAGCATGGACGTCGTCAGAGCACTGCGCCGTTCTCGAGACGTCATACGACCAAGAGTCTCGGACAGTACCTGCATGGAAACAATATATACGTGTGAGAAAAGTCGAAGTACATTCTGCTAAAATGATCAGTACTGCATTCACCTGAATAATCTTAGCAGGCACGTTGGGATAAATTTCCAGAAGAATATCTGCTTGACCACAAAGTAGAAGCAAAGAGTCGCATGCTACTTGAGCGACAGTTGCGTGTGTGGCCTGCGAATGACAAAAAAAAATCACGATGACTTTACAATGACAAATACGACGAACACAAAAGAACTTTGCAACATCGAGAACAGTAAATGATTACAGCATAGATGGCTTAGGAGAAAGGTTTCATTCTGGGCCATTTAATGTAATTATAATTAGTAGCAGATAAAGTTATCGGCAACTATTTTATTTAAAAGCACAGGACAACTTGAAAGCGTGTGGACAGATTATACCTTAACATTGATTCGATGACGAACGGACACTGCGAGACGCCAGATAAAGAATGCTAGACGTCACTGAAAATATTCGGGGAAAATCGAAGAAATACTACCTCGTCCGAAGGATGGAGAGAGAACCTGTGCCGACGAATCCTAGCACCCTGTAGCCTCTGCCAATCCGAGCCACTCGACGGTACAGCGACACTAATCTCGCTACTATTAGAGCAAACCTACCACCTCATGCTTAGTCATTTTCTCTCTTTTGGACAAATTTCAGCAGTTCTGGCAAATCTCGTTAAGACAGGTCATCAGATTCGGTTAAAGATCAGGTCATTCAAATTTATCAAGTTGTGCGGAAAATTCGTAAATCACGATTCCCTGTTTCAACGAGGGCAAGCCAATTGAATTTGGACTCCTTCACATGTATAATTAGACTTATAAGACGTCAGCGGCACTGGATGATGTGCTTCACAAAAATCCCAACCACCGGTTGTTGCTAGAGATTATGAAGTTATTCTAAGCGTGCGCGTTAAAGTATAGCAGAACTCACTCTGAGCGCTAAAAGAAGCACCGTCACAGCCTCTGGTACTCGTGGATGTCGCGTCCTATAAGATAATTCTCTGTAGACGAACATACCGATGCTCGAAAGCGCCACACATCTAGCTACACCTGTTGGCTCGCGTCTGCAGCTTCTCAATAGAATCGTTACAATATGTTCCTAGAAATAAGAAATCATATTTAGACAATATTCTTTTATGTTGACAAGAGTCCTGTGAAATATTTGCAATACTTGCTTTTGCATCTGGACAGGTCATAGTCACTATTTCCGAATTATTTGGCTGTAACACTGGCAATTTTGCCATTGTGGCAGGAAGTGAAAGCAGTGAGCCAAGAATCGATACAGCCTCTGTCCTCGGTGCCTGGAAGAAGGACACTCCGGAAAAATGGTGCATTTAACATGAACGTTTCTTTCTCCAATTTAATTGCGTACCTGGATATCGTGGCTGTTGAGTATTACATTCGCCGCATGAATGTAATCTAAAATGAGGAGACTGGAACCAGGAAGATTGAGACTGAATAATCTGGGACCGGTGTACTTGACAAGTGCGTGCAGGACTTTCGTGTCATTATTAACGATTCCTCCATGAACAGCTCGATAAAAGAGTGTCAGATGTGGTTTCGGTAAACCAATATCTAAAGGTTGAATAGTCAAAAGACATATCAAACGATACGCAGCCAGCTTGCCAACTTCATATTGTGGTGGAAGCTGTATGGCCTGTAAGTACAAGAAATATATTTGTTTATTCAGCGATTTCTCTCTCTGCTGCTCTCCTTTAGTTTACCTTGAAACACCAAGGAGCAATTACGGTTAGAGGTGGAATGAGTTCTGGAGCCGGCGGAGTCGCTTGATTGTCGCCAGAAACACCTTGATTTAAACGAATCTGCCAAGAAAAATAATATAACGGTAATCATCTTCATTAAGTCTTCTGTTTTCATTAGACTTTAAGAGATCTCGGCATGCACGAAATACTAGTACACTATTATTCATACATACTTTGATGAGCGTTTGCGTAAGTTGCACAAGATAGTCCATTACTTGACCATGTAACGCCGGATCCTGTATATTGTTAACATCTCCAAGGGCAGACAACATGCGTCTCCACAAGACGACTGCGACATCTGGAAGCCAACCTCGCACACCGCCACCAGCCATAACGGATCTTCTCTCCGACACATCCGTTGTATCTATTGCGAAATTTTCCTTATTTTTACAATTATATTACAATTTTATATTGCAGGTTGCCATGAAAAAAAGTTGTTTTTATTCGCTCACAGTTGTCTACTAATGGCAGTAAGTGAAAGGTAAAAACGTGTTGTTGATTGGATGATTTTTATAATTTTGTGGACCGCTCAGAGAATTTGGTGACTTACCTTTTAAAAGTGTGGCCATGTCTCGGTAAAGGTAAACAAAAGACACAAAAAAAACTGCGTTAAAAAATAAAAATTCCACCAGAGAATAATTCGAAATGCGTCAGAATACTGAGAGTGCAAAGATTACACTGCAAGCTGGTCGCTGTCAATTATGCAAGCAGGATGGATAGGTAAAACTTATAAAAAGAGTATGCTCGACGAACCGTCACATCGAGTTTCGCTGATGCCTGCAATAAGGAGGAAATCCTAATCCTGTGCTTCCTGAACGCCGTAAAGCCGACTTCCTACTATTTTCTTTGATTACTCTTCGAAACACTTCGAAATGCATCTCCTTAGTCTAAGTAAAAATCAAAGTACAAGTATTCTACGTCAGCTGCTAATCATTATATTTGCCGTGACATAGTAGAAAACTGTATATCTAATGGGTCATAGAATAAGAGTCAACAGCATTTAGGCAGACAGCTTCAGTGATAGAAACAAGACAAAATAAATGAATTTAAAAGTCTCACTGCACGTCAGGTAATGTAATGGTAATGGATAGTATTACGTCGAGTTTGTTCACTTTGCACGATAAGGGTTAAAAAGAAATATTGATTGGAGGGAATAAAGAAATTGCAAATGAAAAAGTAGCATCATAAGAATTGCATGGATCGTAACCGGTTTCGTACTGCACATAAATTATAAGAATAGCTTCAAATGCATACTTACCAATGCTGCTACCATCAATGTTCTCAATTTGAATTGGACTATCCTTGTTGCTGTCTACGCCGCTGCTAGGTGTTGGCGAAGGACAACGCGGCGAAGGTGGTTCACTATCCACCATGACGACACTGTCCAGTGATTTAGCACGTCGACTTGGGAGCATTTTCGTTGAAGTACCAGTAGATGCACTAGGACCATTCGTCAATAGCCTGGCCATATCTTGCTCTATCGATAAGGGAAGTACTGCACCCGGGGAAATGACATACGCTTATTACACTCTCGTTCGGCCATCATTAAACGATGGAGAGTGCCCAGAACTTGTGCAGGAGTAATTCTTATAATGGAAATTTCAAAATTCCCTGAGAACTAGCTAATATTAAATGCTTATACAAATAAGAGTTGCTAGTTTTGATCTAAGAAACCATATCTAGTTAACTGTCCTGTGGTACGTACTAAGATGAGAAACGAGTGCACGTTAGGTAGGCGCCCAATCGGCAATGACACGAGAATAGATATTTTTAACCCGTCTCAGTGGCAAAGCAAAAAGATATAGAGACAGAGTTATACAAAGATAGAAAGAGGGAATAAGAGAAGCAGAGGAGAGAGCGTCAGTCGACGAATACGGGGAGGGATGGGGGGAGCGGGCGAGAGGTCAGAGAAAATAAATAGGGAAAGGTTATAAATAAATTTGCTGAAATATTGGCAACATAGCTGACTCTACGGAGGACCATTGCCCACATATATCATTTTTTAAGTCCGAAACACCCAAGAAGGAAAATGTAGATGGGGGGCTTCTAAAAAAAAATTGTATACTCTTTATCTATTTAGCACTTACCGGGTATTCCGGAATGTACGGTGTGTGTGCGGTTTCTATGAAATTTCACGCGAGATTTGCCATTGTAGATAGTGTTATCGCTGGCACTCCGTGGCAGCGGACGTATCTTTCTCGAGTCTCGTAGTGGATGATCTGATAATACCACAAATGAAGATGAATAATTACACTTTCATGGACTTAAAACTTATGCACAGGTGTCACCACATTACCAGTAACGCTCTCTTTGGAAGTGGCACTAGTTTCCTGATCCACACTTCCTCGTCGAGGAGGCTGAACGCTCCCTGTGGATGCTGCACGAGTTCCAACACCACGACGTTTCTTTGACTTCTGCTCACTTAGTCTATCCAGAGGAAGGTCATTCAGATCCAAATTATAGACGTGCCTGGCGAGCACCCTCGTCAAGGTATCCAAAGTTTTCTGCAAGATGTCAAATTTACTTTTTCTTAAAAACTGATAATTCTATAATGATAAATGCAATGAGAATATACTCTTATACATACAGTCCATTCTCGTATTAAATCTTCCCATTGAGTTAAAGACGTGAGCACGGTGAGAAACTGATCCCAAAGCTGCGTGGAGATGATAACATTCAGGTTAGCTTTGATCCAGGTTACAATAAGAGTTTGAAAGATGGCAGGTGCCAATTTTCCACCAATGGTTTCCTGCTGCTTACGACGTGTCGACTTTTCACTCAGCACCAGTGATGTGATTTGTAATAATACCCTGAAGACGGAAGTATCGATGAATAAAACATTGAATACTGTAATTTATATTTTTTAAAGTTTCTTTCGCCCATTTAATTGTGCTCTACCTAAGTAATTGTTCCCAAGTGGCAGGTTCCAGTCTGGCGTGCATGACAACATAACGATACACGTTCAGAACTCTCTTGCAGCTATCAGTTTGTTCTTCCAGAAGTGTCGGCGATGAGTTACTTCCGGATGAATCCAAGAAGAAGACATTCGAAGCCTGGGTGACGAAGACTTCTAAAACATTTTGTAGTCCTGCACGAACGAATAAGTTTTCCCGATGAATAGCTCCAAGATAAGAATCATTCCTGAGGCGTGTCTGACGATAACTTTCTGGCGGACTTTTATCCACGTCACCGTCTTTCCTTTGATTTTCCTCTGAGTCTCTTTCCTTATGTCCGTCCAGAGGCTCCAGCATAAATGGCGGAAGTTCCTACGTGTAAGTATTGAAAAACAAATCAACTCGGTCGTAATCCTTTTAATTCACGTTGACTTAAATTCATATTGAAAGGAGGGAACATCTTACGTTCATTTGTATCCAGTCTTTGTAAACAGCAATTGCCTTCCTTATAGCACCAGCATGTGTAAAATCTAATAAAAATGCTTGTCTATACAGCTCATGAACGAAATTTACATTGTCCCTATTCCCATAGAGAACTTCTCGCACCAGAGCTACGGCCGACATGGTACTGTCTTCCTGATTCTGATGATCTTGCTGACTGGCGTTCATTTCAGGTGGTATGAGATTAGGATCGGTTGCATTCTGTGTCACAGACACACGTCGCAACTCCGCTTCTGTGGTTTCTTCATGAGGTGTTATACTACAGGACAATCATAATCTTCTTTATTAGCTGTTGATTAATATTGAATGGACGATAAGCTGGTAAAGATTTGATACTAGATATAGTACCTTTGGGAAAGCTGTGTAAAAGGACCATCCTTCTTGGCAACATGTGTAAAACTAGCCACCCATTTTATCAACGTAACTTTGCAAAGTATATAATTGTCTTGACTTTGATTGGATGCCTTTCGCATGGTAGGCAAATCCAAATTCGGTTTGTACAGTGAGAAATTTTCATCGAAGTCCGGACAAATGTACCGTAGATAAGTCGCTTTGAATCGTTCTAGCAGAAACTGGAAACACTTATGTTGTCTGGTATATTTGTCTCTCCATTCAATCCTCACGACCTGAATTATCAAGAATTGATTGTTATTTTGTAGAAGCCTTACGCTTTTTTGAACTTGAAAAAAGTATAAATAACATACTTGAGTGACCATAAACTCGAGCAGTGCTTCCAGGAATCTAACCATTTCATTGTCCAAAGGTTTCTCACCGCTCTGTGATGGCAAAATAGGTCCGCTATCCACAAGACTGATGGGCCCCTGTGTTACACTACTGTCATGGAAAATGCTATGTCCCAGCTGAGTATCGTAGAACTCACGCTTCTCTTTATCGTCGTAGTTGGACAACTTCGTCAACTTATCCTTCCGGACGTCAAGTTTGCGTTCGGATTTGTAGGGTGACGGTAGACTAGGTGGAAAGCCAGGTACCAGACAGGCGAACATCTGATGTATATGATCGGGTGCATTGTCTCCTAGTGCCTGATACCAGAGGATAAAGTACCTGAAATTAATAAAAAGCGTCAGGCATGCAGCACCAGGAAAAACTGGTTAGTCTCGAATATACACGGTGTGCTTTTCTGCTTATCGACTACCTTATCGCCTGACGACGAAGCTTCCAGCTGTTACCAGGATGAAGAAGCTTTCGCAAGATCCTGGCAAGACTGTGACACTGCCATCTTCTGTTGAGAAGTTCAGGAAGCAGAGTTAACACCTTCTCCAAGAGCAGCAGGACTTGCTCCAACTCTTCCCTGTGCGCCTTATGAACTGCCGATAGAGTAAAGTCGATATAACTTTTTGATCGGATGTATAATAATGTACAAAAAAAATGCAAGCAGACCTTAAGTGTTGGCAAATTAAGATCTGTGTTACTTTATCAGTTGTTGTAAGTGAGAAATTGTATTTATAATTTCACCGAGTAACTTATTGACTTTTACAATGCGCAAAATTCAAGCAATGCGAATAATATTTGCATGAGCATAGATAACACGGGAACCAAGGTAATCTATTTGATTACAAATACAATAGGCACACGTCGCAACGTCCGATATATCAAATTCGAAGAGAACAGGTATTTTTAGTGGGAACTTCTCGGATAGTTAATTCCAACGAAAATTACTCAGCCCTGTCATAATTGACAGACAAGCAAGTACAGGTTGTGTGTGCAAGTTATGAATTGACTAGTGCTCCAGCCCGAGGCCGGCAACATGCACAGTTGAAATACTGGACTTACCGAGATGGAAGGAAAGTTCTGTCAGCATAGTGAAGTGAGGATAAGCGAAATAGAGAAAGAACAAGATATTAGTACAAGACGATCACACAATGAGCTAAGCAAGCACATTGTTTTCCATTTAGTAAAGAACAGAAACGAGCAATTATAATTTATTCAAGTACCTACGTTATACACGTTGACTTAGGGAAACTCACTCTTTTTAAATATGCATAACTCTAATTCTGGGTATCGCGACATTTTTAAAAGAACTTGAATTTCTAGAATAAACTTTCAAAATACTTAAAAAATGGTAGTTGCGAGTCTAGGTATCTGAACAAGAAAAAAAAAGGTGTAAAGGAAAAGATTAAAAAAAACAGTATTTCAGATTTAGCATCTTACCACGCTGACGTAGATTAGCCTCAGCTGATACAAAGCAGTCATAAAGAATGAAATAGACGTGACTGAAATTCCCTTCGAAGAATCCCTTCGCCTCATCGATATCGACATTTTCTGGAAGAAAAAAGAGACAAGAAATAGAAAAAAGTGGATACTTCCATGTAATCCTCCTGAGTCCTGAATCTTGACATTGACGTGAAGTATTGGTGCAGTCGATCGCATTAATAATAAAGACTAGCTTTATCTTGAGAGAGCAGCTGTATTAGGTTCTGTGATGGCGAGTCATAGCTGAGCAAAATTATTGCATCACTACCCGTCTTGTTGACCTGTACTTATAGCAAGTAAGTAGCACTTCTTTTTATCCTATTTTCTTTCACGATACCAGTGTCGATTTCAGATATCTTAACCTCGATATAATTCAAAAAGAACTAAACTGAGGTATTTAGGTAGGTGGATAAGTTAGACTGACTGCACTAAATGAAATTCATTGAGATGATTTTGCTTCAACACATTATTTTGGTTTGTAACATTTTCTCTGGATTTCAGGAATAAAAAATCAAATATACAAATACATAAAACAATTTGTTGTTAAATTAAATAATTACAGGATCTAAAAGTAGGTCTTAAATTTTGTTATTATATAGTGAAATCAATCTATTTCCGAGTAATGGTATACCAAATAATTTTTTATCTGTAAAAACTAGTTTGAGTACTATGATAAAGTTTGGCTGAAGTTAAACCAATAACCATGTATTATTTGTTAAATTCCATAAAGCAATTAGAAAAATGTATTAAAAATGTGAATTTAATACTAGCAAATGGTAATTATTCTCATAAATAAATCAAAAATGCTTACTGAACGCGCGAATCTGTACCGTCATTTTTTTCATTACCGTTTACGAATGGAGAAAAGAGCACGCGAAAGAAAGAGACAGCTGCCTCATACCTTTCGTTTAACAGTAATTTCTCAATAAGTATTTGGTAATCAACACCTTAGATATCAAGCTTCCTGGAAATATATTCTAATGCATAGGTTAACTTGCTAACTTCTGTAAAAGTTAAGGACATCTGACTAAATACAACCATTTTTAACCCTACCACCCTAATTTTTCCCAACTTTAATAATTAATATCTTTTTAACTAGATGCTAAACAAATTTTGATTTGAGAAAATGGATGCAGCTGAATGAGCTATTTCGATTAGGCATTAAAAAAAATATAGGATCAACTTGATAGTCTAATTCTACCATACTATCTTAACAAGTTTTTGCATTTGCATCTACCACTCTTTTATAATATGAACATCTAGTGCAGATAATGCGACTATTTGATTTTAGGACAATCAAGAGTATGGGTAGTGACTGTATCCCTATATATTTGCATGTAATACGAGTGTAACCTTAGCTGGAGGTGGAGGCCACATTGGGTTGGTGCGGTCTTGTGGTTTGGTGATTAGATACTGACTGGCTCTCGTAATGCTGTCAAACTACAATCTCAGGGCTGAACAAATTTATTCTCTTTTCCTTTATAGGAATCAGTTAAGACTGATGAAATGACTTACTAGGACCACGAAAGTATCAGTTATGGATGCTTAAATTCAAGTTCAGTAATTGCAAACTAATATTAAATATTAACATCCAATTTTCCAATTACATTTAAAGCTTATCATAATTATAATATATTGTTAATAATTGAATGACAAATAATAAAAAATATATACTTCATAACATTAGTAAAATAATATTTTGCCAATGAGTACACAGAGTTCTAATTAATGTAAGTTTTTTAAAGAATGGTGGAATTTGTATTCTTAAAAAGGATCAATTGTATAGAAGATTCCAAATAGGATTGAAATTCAGGTTTGGGTCTTATTTCTTATGTGCCATCGATGGAATGATTAGACTGGTCAGAAAATATGAGGAATAGAATTGACATAGGCATGAATGGAATGGCCTTTCTACAAATGCATAGGAGTTGAATGCCAAGAGCAAGATTGTCTCTTCAAAGTAACTCGAAACAATGAACACTGTAAATACTTTGATACTTAAACAAATTCTGATTGTTTCCCAGGTATGTTCAAGGTTAAACTGCTCTAGATCTGCTGAGTTTTCAGAGCAGCCTTCATATTTGATTCAGTGTTCACAATCTCTCATGAACAGGTTAGGACCGTTGCTGACACATCAGTGCATGAATGGCTCTTCGTAAGAGGATAAATAAAAAGAAAAAACAGTCACATCGCACGTTGAGAAGATGATTGGCTGTTTGATACTGTTAATAATCGGCTCACCTAGAACTATCTTAAGATGTTTGAATCGCGTGGCACTGTCCTTCTTGACATCCTGGATTTTAAGTGTTGACTTTTTGACGTCTACGTGAAGTTTTTTGCTGAACATGGCTCAATGCTAGCCGCCGCCAGCCGCGCGGATAGACAATCTCATCGAGCGCACACAAAGTGGTCCTCATCGATTACACCCGATCCACTCGCTATCCTCACAATCACCAGCACTATGAAAAACGGAACAGATTTGAGGACTTTACGTTCGATGTGGTGAACAGTCGTAGGCGCACACTCCTCCGATCAGATGTACGTGGCAGCCATCTTGACATTCTCGCCGTTGCTCGACGTGCACTATACTGGCTGATACTGGCCAAATCGGACCAATGACATCATCGGCATTCGATCAATTACTCTCGCACTTCCTTTCTTGGATCATATTTAAAAAGTCTATAGATCTTAGGAGAAGATCGGAAAATTTCGATTTAAATTGTTCATATTATGTAAATCAGACGGAATCTTCCCGTAACGAGACTGGCTCTTCAATGAATTTAGCAATTTCAATGATTTGAATCTGGCGGTGAATATCTATTTTACCGACAACTAGTATAATATCAAGGATCGTTAAAAAATGTCCTGCCATTATTGCGAAAAGTTCTTGTCTTTTATGCTAATTTCAGAGTAACAATATCCTACAGACTGACACTAGTGGATTTGCGTTCACTAAAACTTTGTTAACGTTACAGTCAATTTTCGGTTATAATTATATTTTGGTGGAGTTATCGTTAAATCAGAGTCTATTTTCTAAGTACTTTCACAGAAAAAATCACTTAAATTTACAGTTCTTTTCTGCAAATTATCTTTAAGTTTTTAGTGAATAGTTAGAGTACAATTTTAATAAATTGTAAGTAATATTATGTTATTTACCCTAAATTCCACTTAAAGTTTATGATAAATTTACACAAAAGTACCGTAACTTTTAGTTGTTTTTCAGTAAACTCAATCCAGTAAGGGATCTCATTATTAGAATTTAGAGTGGGACTATCGTCAGTAAAATACACAGATTGAAGGGTGATTTTCCAAGAATCTTGAAGTTAGGCTAGAATCAGAAGCACAATAAAAGAGATGTCGTAATCTACAATACTTTATGGTGTGGCGTGCGATCACTGTGATTATACGTAGTTCCAATTCATTTATTTGTCGTGCGATGCAGTCAAATTTAGAAGTTACTAAAACCTACATTATCGACACAGTTACGTTACTCATGTCGGTTAGATCACGAACGAGAAAGGCCGTTTCACATAAACTCGCTAATTCAAAACTTTGTATGCTTCGTTTATAGATATGTGCAGAACCATAGAAACGAAGTGCAAACCCTTTCGATATAATGACAGATAAAGAGAAGATTCCAATTGAATTATTGTTTTCTAAAGGAAACAGTATCAACCATTATGTCAAGGTTAAGGAATTTTGGAAATTTTTAAATACCCAAGAGGGCTTTCATCCTTACAAGCCACCACGAAGTACAGCAAGGTTCTCTATGTCCCAGATAGACAATTGTGCGGCGTTACATAGCGAATTCAATTTGAGCACATATTATAGTCACACTCTTATTCAAAATCAGGATTTGATCCGGTAAACACATCTTGTAACAGTTACATCTCAACTAGATAAATTCTATATTCTTAAATCGCAACTGCGTATAAACTTTGTAAACTTATTTATTGGAGAATACAGTTTGAGTTCAAATTCAGCCCATTTGTCTATTTGGGGCTGTAGGCATAGCGATTCTCAATTGATAAGCATAATTCAGTTACAGTGATGAAAGAACAAACGATTTCGGATTGCAATTCTGCTTTACATTTTCACAATCTCGCCAAACTTGAAGAAAGTAAAAGTATATGGCACACCGTGTTACAAACTTTCCATGACAGTGGTTTAGATCAGACAGCTCTGACCACCGCCGACACTTGCAAACTCTGTCTGATCGAAAGGCATCTAAGGTTCTTTTCTTTTCTGTTCTGTTCTTTTCTCTACTTTCGGCATCTTGTTGCCCATCAAATATTACAACGATGCGTAAAACATTTGTAGAAACGATAAGGAGAGCATCAGAGACGCCAAAAGTAAATCTGGCGAAGAGATGAAATGCGAAATAGAGGCGTTTGGAAGGAGAATAACGAAAAATACAAATCCGTGTGCATATGCAACACCTAAAAAGTATCAGCACCTCATTCACTAGGAGTTCATAAAGTTTTAAGAATATACGACTCCTGTCTACAACTTACGATCTCAAATCCAAATTAAAATGGTCTGAGAGATAGTCAGAGGAGGTTTTCTTTGTCTTGCGTATTATTCTGGTTCAACCGAAGATATGAATTGCCGACGTAATTGGTCTTGCTGGTTGAATTCCTAGAGCTCGCAATTGTCTATTCTCCGTTTTTAAATCGAGGAAGAAGCATTCGGGATCGAGAAGGTATATCAAATTTCATTTTTTATGTCCAAAAGTTTTCGGGTCGACGAATACGAAGGTGCCCTGGATCATCCTTCATGGAGGTTCCTCGGAGGCCTTATGAATGGAAATCACCCAGAGCGACATATGGCCCCGTTTTCTTTGAACATGACACGTTTATCCTACGCGAAGCGGCTAATATTAAAATGTAAGTCTCAAAGATTTATTTAGTGTAGCAAAAAAACACAATTCCTATCACCGAATAATAAGGTAATGTATTAAAAAAAAAGCTATTACGTTAAATTTGTATTCCTTGTTATTCTACGACTGTGAACAAAGAACGAACATCGAAATAGGATATATCGTAGACGAATATGTGGTTGACTATGGGGTCATAGCGTAACAGGCATCGCCCCCTATAGTTACCGCCCGTTGGGCTGGCTGTCAATGGCCCTCTACCCCTTGTCACTTTTCCCATTACAAGGAGCCATGTATATGGGGTAGAAACGGTCCTACGTGGTTCCGGATCACAAATTTCAGCGGATATCGGTCATCGAGTGTGCCCACTTACTTCCGTTATTTCTTGTCCTTCGTTACTTCGACGGAAGTAAGATGACGCAGATCATCGACGCATTTCAAGGTGGGATCGTGTCTGGTTCTCTTCGGCACTTCCATTTCGCTATTGGGAATTGCAACTAATAAGGATCGGAAACCGATTTCTTTCACCGTTGAAATATATCTATGAAGGTGATCTTCTGTGTGTGTGTGTGTGTGCGCGCGCGCGCGCGAGGTGGGTGGGGGG
>NW_014332762.1:2366799-2378205 GCF_000341935.2 Cephus cinctus
GGGGGGGGGGGGGGGGGGGGGGGTCACGTAGAAACACGTGAAGAATTGAGCGCTGACGTAAATTCGACGAAGCACGGATGTTTAATCGGTGTTGGCCCGCATCAGGTTGATCGGGGACCTCCCAGCCGGGTGTTCGAAGGACTAGAGCCAGTCAGCCAGCCAAGTAAGAAGAGTGGTCGTAGAGAAGGAGGAGGAGGTGGTCGTGATGAAGGTACATGAGGAGAAGGAGAACCGGGTGGGACCAGGAGGGACCAGGAGGGACCAGGAGGCACCAGAGGGAGGTTGTACTGAGCTGTGCCGATGGAACGAACAATGGAGGCGGGATGCTCATTTGTCTGCAGGCATTGTTGTCCGCCCGAGCGGAAACATGAGCTTGTCTCTCTCTCTCTCTCTCTCTCTCTCTCACGTACACTCATACGCACACTCTCATCCACTCTTCCTCGCGACGTGCCGATTCGAGCGGCACAATTCGAGCACACCACAAGGAAGAGCCTGTACGATTCCCTCTATCTCGGATTTCTTATTCCACCTTGCGAAGAAACATTGATTCGAATGCCAGTAATATTTTTACGTAAATATTATCAGTGCATTGTGTCCCCGTGGCCATGAGCGATCCGACGACAGGTAGTAGGTAGACAGGTAGTTCTCGAGTCAGAAGCGATTTTCAAAGGATTCTGGACGTCTTTCGATTTTGGTAGCCAGTTCCTGAGTATAACATCGAACTTCGTAATGGAAAACGCGCAGAAGGAATAATGTCAAAGTAAAGGGATGCTACACGTCATCAAGGCAAATGTGTGCGCACGAAAGAGAAGCCGAAGACGAAGCTGAAGAAGGTGGCGAATGTGGCGAAGGTAGGACGATGCGCCGACGAATTCGGAGGAGAAGAACGGAGAAGAGTGTGGGTAGTCTTCTGGCTCATTGGGCAGCCGAACAAATTCGTCGCGACGTCCTCGACGTCCCCGTGGATTACGTGGGCCTTATGTTAGGGCCCAAAGTTCCTTCGAAGGGGGCAGACCTTTCCCTTATCTTCGACATCGCTCGAGCTTCCTTCTTAACGGTTCACCGGAGACCGCCGTGTGTACGACGTGTAAGACGTGTACGACGTGTACCACGATGGACGCTTCCCACAAAGTGATCGGACGCTCGCTTTTTTATCCGTTCAACGAAACAATGCAAAACGTCTTTACGCCATTTGCCTGACTATCCTCAAGTGCGCTTTCCTACACGGACACAATCTTTACCCGAAAACTGTTAAATCCTTCCAAGTGGACCGGATCACCGAAACAGCTTCTGCACTAATTATTATGTAGAGCATCCATTTAAAGAGACCAGAAGTCCCCGAAGTCCTTGAAGAGGGTCCTGTCCTATTCCTCCCTATTCCTCCCTACCTCCTCAGGAGCTCCCTCGTTCACCGGCCTATCGTACGTTGCTCTCCTTGTTGCTCTTCGGTGCTCTGACCAATTTGATGGGCACATAATGCGATGTTAATAGAATGGGCCAGTATTGGCCAGCCGGCTCCATAAATCTTGGGTAATTTGGCATTCTCCGTTCTCCGTTCTCCCTCCGTGCTCCCGGACTCGCTCTTAATTCTCTCTGGGCTCGGGACTTGATTTGGGCCTTCGCGCAGCGCTCAGGGCGACTACTCGCCTCGGCCGAGAGACAGCAGCAAGGAAGAATGTCAAGAAAGACTGAAGGAGTCTACAGCATGTCTTGGCAAATATGCAGAGAGCCTCATTACGCCGACATTACGCCTCGGGAGTTGATGCTCTATTTTCGGCCATTCTCTCGAACCTCCACTCCTTCCGAACCAAACGAATTCGACTACTCGACGTCGAATCGATTGAAAATCGACCCTTTCGACATTGCAAAGTCACGAAGGAAATATTAACAGGAATCTCCTGTCCGCGCCGTCGGCGTCGCTCCCTTCGCCTGGGTCGCCGCCCTTCGCAATTACTCCTCTGTCCTCGTTTCCTTCGATTCACCCTCCATTCACCAAGAGACCAAGATGCTCGAGACTTCCCGAGCCTCAAGCTTCCTTCACTTTGCCCGATAGATTTGCACTTGCGTGCAGCAGGAAAATGGCAAGCGAACGAAAGGCAAGTGGACGCGCCCGTCGAGAGTAAAAAGTAGGAAATCGGTCGAAACCTAAGGAATCTAAGCGGCTGCCAACCTGAGAACTCGCGAACTCGAGAACTCGCGAACGATCGGGCGCGTCGTTTTTGCTTTCTCATCAGGGCGTCGAGACAAGACAGTCGCGCGCGCGCGCGCGCGACTCTGTAGCGGATCGCGAGGTGAATCGATGGATCCTCCGAGAAGGACATGACGCTTCATGGAAACGATCGAGTCACCAAGGTGGAATTTATCGAGCCGACGAAGCCCCGCGCCTCCTGAACTTTCGAACTGCTGCACCGATGAAAACACTCATTTCACGCGCATTTACTGCTCGAGTGGGTTTGTTTGCTTTCTTGACGTATTATATCGTATCAGGCCAGGGGGGCTGTTACACGTATGTCGCAGGGTTCACCTCGTGCGCCTCAACGAACGCACTCTCAATTCTCTCGCAGCACAATTGGTAACGGATTATCCTTATTTATGAAATTATGAGTTTATTAGACCTGGGCCAACTTAGGTATGTAGGTACGCTAATAACTAATTGGCCATGTTAGGTAGAAGAGTCCGAGCGGATACTGAGCAAGCGAGTCGTGTCGCAAGCGAAAGACATTACTTATAGGAGTCCGAAGCTGCCATTGGGGAAGGATTCTACAATTCCATGTAATTGGCCAAGATAAAGAAAAGTGTTGACTGTGGGTCCTTCCGAGTGGATCAGAGTGAGTCCCATCGTGCCACCAGCCACAACAATAAGCGGCTGCTAAACAAACGATGACGCAACGCCCCCTCTGCCCCCTCTGCCACTCGACGTCTCGACTATCGCGCGCTCTTCTCTCTCTCTCTCTCTCTCTCTCTCTCTCTCTCTCTCTCTCTCTCTCTCTCTCTCTATCTCTCTCTCTCTCTCCCCCCCCCGGCCCTTCCTACTCGCTATGGTCTCTGTCTCGACCACCACCGGATGTGCTTTCGCCACCAAGCCACACACGTGCTGCTGTATCTATGTGTATTTCTATACTTTAGACACAATAAAACGGCCGGCACAGCCACGAGTTCCTCTAATGCCGAAGCAACCTTCGGCAATTTCGTACGAATGCTTCTGCGTGATTGGAGTTTACGAAGTGCGGGACGTAGGAAGGAATATCGCATACGTAGTTGTAGATAAATATTGTAGGAGTGTGTATTGGCTCTATTGGCGCTATTACGTGCCTATATCTGTATATCGATTCAAGGCACGGTGTATTCGCTCCCGATTGTAATTTGCCATGTAAATTCGAGCGGGCCATGATTATACGCTTTGCTGCTAAACGGCATTTAGGTAGGTAGGTATCCCGCTCTACCATCGTTCCGGTGATCGAACCGAGGATCGATCGATCGATCGATCGATCCTTGAACGGCTCCGTTGGTATAGATTCTGATCGTGCCAGATGGTCTATAGGGCATCGCGCCACCATTATGTGCTCGCTCGAGCATCCGTAATGAAATTAAAAGTTACGAGGTCCACCGGAGGAATTTTCTCGGAAAGTCGAAAATAATAACTCATCCATAAATAAGAATCAATCGATCGTTCGTTCTCCTGATCAGCGGGAATTTCTTTTTTCTTTATGAATATCCGATCGTTATAATGGATATTTTTTCATTCTATGTTGTAGTTTCGCGGCCAAAGGCAAATCTGTCTCCATTCGTGGCTTCTATACGTCATGTTCTACGCCAGACAGACCGAATTATTCCAATTTGTTCTGTACTCGGTCCAGCCACTTTCTGTCTAGTAAACGCTAATTAGAGCCTCTAAGCAGCGTCTTGACTCTGCCTAGACAATGGAGCACTTTCCTAAATGGGAGGCCTCAATTCGGGCGCCGTTTGCGGGGCAGACTAGTCTGGCCCATTCTACGACGACGACGACGACGACGACGACGACGACGACGTCTTCTCCACCTTAAGCCAGGAACGAATAACCGTTCGGATTTGACTAAAGTGAATAAAGATATCCGGATGCGTCGCCGTCTTCCTGGCGCGCGCGCGCGCGCGCGCGTGCTGCTGACACAAAATGCAAAGTTGGCTTACGTCGCCGTCGGAGGAAGTGAATGAGTGGAAGGGCTGGGACAAGTTTAAGTATTAAGTAGCCGGTGCGTCCGCTGTCAGTCTCCGCTCTAATTAATCATAATTGACGGCCGCGCGAAGCCTCGCACATCGCACATCGCACATCGCACACGCAGAACCGTGCGCGCGCGCGTCTGCGTCCACTATTCCACTCAGAGACGTATATCGGCTCATCCATAGGCACGTAGGTGAATTGCACACGTGGACGTATGCAGTGCATAAGTGCATGCACCGTACAGGTGTTGTGCAATTTCCATAAGCTTGCATGGATGGTGGCTCGCTGAACGGGGAAAATGCGAGCATGTTGTTCTACGTATACATATGTATATTGTATATGCAGAAAGATCTCCAAACTGGGCAGAGAATTTGACTTAGCAGAAGACATGACGGAATATCGTTGCCGTCGTCAGGGGATGGGCGATGCGACGCAAGGCGGAATCACAATTAACGATGCAGGTCAAAATTGAGCGCTTACATAATCGTCTATGTCGCTCGACGGACAATGGTGGGCAGCGTTAACGTTGGAGTATTTAGATGAGTTGACTCCAATTGGCGTGTACCGTGAGAATCCTGGATCTCGCTACTAGTTGCCTGCCTGAAACTCTCGTAGGACCGACTGGAGGCGACGGGGCGCGTCGCGACGTCGCGACGTCGACGACACGGTTCGAGTCCCCGAGTTACCGAGTCTCACTCGCTAATCATGCAAATTGCGTGCCAGTGCTACAATATCCGAAGTTGCGCAATTCCCGGCTGGAGGCCATCTTCTCCTTCCAAAGCGCCCCGTAGCCGCAGCAAAGTCCAATTTCTCCATCCCGTCGGTTTTCTCCATTTTCCGATGGCACTGTCATCTATGAGCAAGAGGCGCAGGACTTGGCTGATCGTGGGTCGGAATGTCGGCGAAACGACGCGCCGACGACGCTCATCTCGGGCCGAAACGCAGCTGCGTCGTTCAGTGGGACATGGTCAGGCCACGAGGACATGCAGGAGTCGAACACGGATGTCGATTGATTTCGATCGATTTCGTTCGATTTCGTTCGATTTCGATCGATTTCGTGGGCCAGTTGCAGCTGCGTCGCCTAAGGTGCACATGGGCACATGGGCTGCTCGGGCACGAGTAAAAAGACCTATCTATACCTTACCTAATCGTTAGAGAGGCAGGGAGCTCGTAGGAGCAGTGGGCGAGGGAGAGAGAGAGAGAGAGAGAGAGAGAGAGAGAGAAGAAAGTGCGCGGCGAAGGATGCGCAGAGCAGGAAACGAGAAGACGAGCTGTGCGAGAAGAACGGAGCTTCAACGTAATGATATGGTTTTCGGTTTCTGTATTGAAACACGATGCTCAGTGGGGTAGGTCACGTCACACGGACACGTTATGCCTTACAGATGAAAGTGTGTGCGCATCTCCGTATACACAGCAAAGCGAGCAGCACGTCGATGATGCTGATATGTGTAATTTCCCGCAGCAAAACATCAGCAGCTCTTGAGGATTTCCAATGTTACTGGACATCTCTCCCTTGGCACGAGGAGGCTCTGCCAGCCTCCCCAGCCTCCCCAGCCTCCCCAGCCTCCCCAGCCTCCCCAGTGCCCCTTCTCCGGCTCATTCTACAATCTCTGTCAATCTTGGCTCCTCTCTATCTCTCTTCTCGCCACGCCGCTCCACATCTAGAGTTACTCATTCACGGGTTCGCGGAGAGGCGGAAAAGACACGTGAATGGGCTGCGCCTGCCTCCTGTTTGCTCTTCCACACGTCTTCCTTTCGCCCCCAGGAAGGCCGCGCACCTACTGCCACGTCCGTAGACCTCGGGAACCGGCGCTCCCAGTCGATTTCGGCCAAGAGACTTTATACACGTACGAGCGGCCTATTTACGAGCTGACACCTCGCTACAGGCTACAGGCTCGGCTTCGACTTATTCAATTCCTCTACAGAATTACATTCCGCCACAGAGGCTGATCGCTCGACCGACGACTGACTTTCGATAGTCATTCATCCAACTGCTTCACGTCACCTCTGTTTTTACGTTGCTCGACTTCCGCTGTGACGTACCCGCTGTCAATAGCTCAAGTCGTATTATACAGTTTTCGAGTTCTAATTTCTTTTGGCGGGCGCCCAACAATGCGACTGCGTTCAAAGAACGAAAACTTAAGGTTTACATCTCCTTATGAAAACTATAACTATTATTTTGATAATTTTGATAATTTAATTTTATTGATATTACTTATCATCGCTTTATATATTACGTTCGATTTCAGGTTGAATTTGGTCTTACAGCGGCCAACGATGAACGTTATGGCCAGGAATGCCAAGTGGAGAGGAAGCGGCAGAGGGATGGTTGCAGGGAATGGAAGATACGGTGCGCGATGTGGATGCCTCTTGAACAGGAGGGCGGAACGTGCATAATCCCGCATAATCCGAAGGAAGGAAATAATTTGGCCTAACAGCATTACGTTTGCGTCACCGCGGCCTAATCCTATAAATTTCACCCCATAGCGTGCCACCCCCTGTGGTGAGACGGGGTATCGCGAGAACAGGCGCCAACTCTCATTGGAGCTTTCGCCAGCCAATCGGAGCTCCGCGTATCCCCAGAGCTCTCCGTGTCACTAAGCCAGTCCTGCGACATACGTCTGTCTGACAATGAGCGTCGCCCGAGCTCTGCGACCACTTGGCCCGCTTGCGCCCGGCCGACGTGGCCAATTCAGCAGGGCTCTTGGCAAACGGTCTGGAGGTTTCTTCTCAAGGAAGCCCGATTCACGAGATCTCCCGGCGCTGTGATGGGACCAGATATAAAAAGGAGGGACGCGTCGCTTTAAAATTCATTAAATCATTGTGTATTTTAATGCTTGAGCCTTGCTTATCTCTTCCTAGACGTTTCGCGTAAGCGTCCCTTCGCGCTTGTCCCTTCGGCGTGTCTCGCGCGACCACACGTAGATACATGGAGATAAGTAAATTTGATATCGTCGATCGACGCAGTTCGTCAGACGTTTCGCGCTCTGGGAGTCTATAGTCTGATCGCGATCACGCCATATCGCCTTTGGATCGGCTTCGACGGATCGGTGAATGCTCCCGGAGAGCACGGAGGTCTCCTGACTGGGGCCTATTTCCTCCGCGAGCTGTCGGCTTCCAATCGAGCGACGCTGGCCGACGCTGGCCGACGCTGGCCGACGCTGGCCGACGCTGGCCGACGCCCACAGCTCACACCTGGTTTCACTTCCAAACAGCTTCCATCTCGCATTGTCAGCATTCACGTAGTCATCGTCAAGATCAGTGCTCGGAATCAACGCTCAATACCCCGTTACCCGACCTAGGACCCCCTACTGGTAGTGTGTGTACTTACTAAACTATACCAAAACTAATATAACTACAGTATAGTGCTGTATTGCCATACCTGTATGGCTGTATAGTGGAGAAGAAGAAACAGTGTTCAAAGGCGTCATTCAGTAAACGATTGGTACAGACGATTATGCGAAAGTGGGATTGAGAATAATCGGATCGCGGATGAGGACCGGGATGCCGGGATGCCGGGATGCCGGGTGTCCTATCCGCAACTAGCGACGAATGGGAACGGCGTCGACAGGGGGGCTATTGTACTTGGAGATCGGTAGGATGCCTATAGAGAAGTAGAGGGGTTGATGGTTCCCTAGTAAGGAAGCATAGTGTAAATATACTCTACCGTATAGATAGCTGTAGATACAGGCATAGTAGTAGGCTGCGATTATATCTCGAATGCGATCGGTAGTTACTTAGCGCCTTCTTCCCCTCCTCGCCGAGCCGATGCTCCTCCTGATCGCTATCATTCTCGAAGGGAGAATCGCATGCACGGATATACATATATTGTATACATATGTGGCAGCCCCATCCCCCTCGGCGCACCTCGTTACCCCATCAATTTATTATAGTCTGCAGAAGGGTGATAATGCATCCGAACACGTAGGATACGCGTAGGTGAGACGAGCGCGTGGGTGCGAGGCGACGTTTTTAAAAAATCACTTACTAGTCGGAGAGAACGAGCTAGGAATTATTATATTTTCCTGACAGTCGACCGGACTTCCTGCTGCACGTAGTCGGTGCGATGAGTCTTTTAGAAAAACAGAGGAAAGGTCCCAATTATTCCCGAGATTCGGTTACCAGCAGCAAGTACCAGGGGTTTGGGGCTTGGCGGGAATTACACGGCAAACGGGAAGCTGAGTGGGAATTTCGCAATTCCAGTGAGAAAAGGAGGAGAGAGGGAATCGTGTAAGGTGACACCTGCAGGACAGCCGCGGATCTGGCTGCGCCTCACGGCTCTGTCCGAAATAATCAGATTCGTAATTACACTGGGTCCCTGGAGTTCCGACGTACGAATCTCAAGTTTATCGTTTCCCGTGATCCCCAGTCATTTTCCAGGATTCGTTTCCACGAGGTATTCCAATACGGCATATTCGCCAATTTCAAGGATCATAATGCAGTTGATTCGGCAGAGGGACTATCGAATCGTGATAAGGGGGTATGTGGCGGAGCTGGAGGACTGGATGAAGTGTAGGTTCATTCAAAAGATGGCGGATGCTGGTGCGCTCGATAGCGGAGTGCTGAGTGAGAGAGAGAGAGAGAGAGAGAGAGAGAGAGAGAGAGAGAGAGAGAGAGAGAGAGAGAGAACGAGTTGAAAAAGGAAGAAGAGATTCACTCGTAAAGAGCCGTTGCGTGTGCCTACAGGCGCATGCGAGAGTGTGTGCTCACGGGGCCCTAGGTTGTAACCGGACACCCGAGTCCCCGTGAAGGCCCCCCCCCCTCCTCCTCTCGCTCGCATCCTCACGTCCTAAACTAAATCATAACCGTATTATGCGCCCGACAATGGCTCGCTAGTGAAAAGCCGCCTCTAATCCACCAGTCCATAGACATCTTGCTTGTGGCCCCCGACCTGCAGGCCCTCACGATGCGTTCAGCGTTCAACGTGGCTCTCTCGAAGGGGCCTCGTCCTTCGGTGATCCGATACTACCGGTGCTGCGCGCCACGACTACGTACTGAGCTTCCGTCACTGAGCTTCTCGTGCCGGCAGCGATCTTCCGGAACACGCCTGCTTCAGCCACTTCTTCCTTCCGGGTGAAGATCAGCCTCTAGGAATTACGAAATACATTACGTGCAATCTACTGGAGACCATGGCAACCGTTCCGACGCTCCTACGTTTTTCTCCTGACATCCTCCTGTCTCCCAGGATCGGACCGATTTCCGGGAATCCTGCAGCCGAAATCTCACGGAGGATAAGTTAAGGTTGCCCACGAATGCGTCGGCTTCGGAATTTCAATTTCACAAATTAGTCCGTCCATTACACCCCTGCCTTAATCGTGGTGTCTGATCTCTCGTCGTCCTCTGGGCTCTTCCACGTTCTCCTGCGGATGATGCACCACCTCATTCCGCTCCTCCCTCGGCATCCCCTCTCTATACGCGAGGCGGAGAGGACGAGGCTACGGAGGTTCCTGGAAAGCGTGGGTGCCTCTTCCAGGCAGACAGGATCAGGATCTGGGCCCCCACAAATCATAACGCTCGCTGGAAAGAGATGTGGGGGAGAGATCTGAACTGGGGTCCTCGGCTCATCTTCTTCCTCTACTACCAGGAGGCTCCCAGGTTTCCATCAGAGACTCCGACAAATTGTCCTCGCGATATGCTACGTGTGCTCACCGCGCCATCCCTGAGGGACTCACCCCTTAGCCCTTACTGCAGGAGAGCCCGCACAGACGCGCAGGCGCACAAGCGCACAAGCGCACAAACACAGAGACTCGCTTTCTTGAGTCCTGGAAGAATCACAGATCCCTCCGGAGATCCTATCCTGGCTCGGACTGATTCTGGACGTACGACCCCGTAGCATCTTCATACTCGTATTTTTAAAAAAGCCTCATCGCTAAACCAATCTCCTTCTCTCGGCTGGACTAGCGTTTGGGTAAATATTAAAATTTCTATCAGCCTGCAAAGGATTCTGTCCTGCTAGATCCCAAGTCATATTGGACCGATCGTAATGATCGGAATAAAGTCCCGCATACGTAAGTACTAGGCCGCTGCTGGTAGCGAGAAGACGTGCCCGGTTACGACGAGTATACATACATATATCCGAGAGAGGGCACATAACTGGTATACTATGTTCATTTCTAATGGGACGGATTTTCTTACCACAAAAGCCAAGAAGAGAGTGACTGATCGCGCCTTCCTCAAATAAATTACGTGGCAGCCTATGCGGCTGCATAAATTAATTTCAGGTGGCTGGCCCATAAATTCTCCACGAAATCATCTTCCCTCCTGCTCGCCATCACCTTCCCCCTCGCTATGAGCCTCTGGTATCTCCTCACTGCTATCCTCAAAAAAGCTCTGGCATCCCACCTCGTCAATTGCATCAATGAGATTGAAATGGATCTGTCGCCGCAGTCTCAGACGTAGGACGAACGTACGTTCATCCTGCACGGAAATCCCGGAAGGACGATGTCACAGGATGCCATTTATATCCGTGCACGAACAACGATATGAATATCAGAAATCGTTGCAACAGACGGACACGTGACTCTTTGATCTGACAGCACCTTGCCAAGTGCTCAACTGACAGCCGCCCGTCCAGACGCGACGTGAGCGATTGCAATTGAAGCGCCTCGCGGAATTAATGATTTTGGCAAGGTCTACACTCTCAAAGGCAACCTCAATTCCGCGAACCCGCAAACATGCAATACAGATAAGAATATCCTGCTTAAATGCGTTGTGCTTCCTCAGTAGATCCGATTTCTTGCTGTCGACAGAATCAGGATCACATTAATTCGGTTCACGTTGACAGGTTTACCCTCCGAATCGGTATAGCAGACGCTATTTTTTAGTCGACCGGACGAACAATGCTGGCTTGAAAAGAGACGTCGATGCACTCTTGACTGCTTGGAACCGTTCAGAGGTATTATGTAAGGTTGGAGTTTGAAGGGTGAGAGACAAGAGAGGAGAGAGAGGGAATTGGGCTGCTCGCAGGATTTGGGGTACGGTGCACAAGGTACGCGCAAACCTTTGTTGCGTGGGGCAGAAGGGGCAGAATGGGTCAGGGGCAGATGCTCGGAGGGCCGTAGTGCAGCTCACTTGGTAGTTACGCCTGAATGCCCCGTCATTACAACCGCGTAATGACTGCATTGTAACTGCATTAAACTTATTATGCTCCCAGGGGAAGCGCATCAGCACGAGCAGTCCCGATGACGTTCACACAAGGAGAGGGTGGC
>NW_014332762.1:2378319-2385550 GCF_000341935.2 Cephus cinctus
GGGGGGGGGGGGGGGGGGGGCGAAGGAGGGAAGAGCGAGTGAGAGAGAGAGAGAGAGAGAGAGAGAGAGAGAGGACACTGGGTTCCCCATTTACCTTTGCTTCCCATTATTTTCATTTTTTCACCTCCCGATGCACCTGTTGTAAATTTTATTTACAACCGAACAAGCTTCATCCTAGAATGATGCAAATAAAATGAAATTCCTAGAATATAATTGGATGGGAATAAAGAGCGGGTGGTAAGGGATAGTGGGGAGTGATTTGGTAAAGTAGCATTTTTTGTTGAAGCAGCAGTGCGCTAACAAGTAGCCATTGTGAGGCCCGTGTCAAGATGCTACTTGACAGGATCGTCCCCTTGACCGGACCCTCTTCACGTGTATAAGTGGGCCCCCTTTCGGGGCACCGTGAGAGGACTCTCTCCCAACTCTGGCACACGGGCACACGGGCACACGGGCACCCTCCTTCGGTACCTACTAGGCTCTGTGAGGTCCCGGAGCTTAACTTTACGATCTCTGGAAATCCCTACGAGGCTTACGGGCCAAGGGGGCCAAGGGGGCCAAGGGGGCCAAGGGGGCCTAATAGAACCGAAATTATAACAGCCCGCTGGGCATGCGTCGACTGCTCTTATTCCGCCTGGCTGCGGCTCGGGAGGATCACGATTTTTTAAATCCCCATTTAAAGTTTGCCCGCTCGGCACCTCGTTGCGCGTCCAGATCTCAGGCGAATTCTCGAGAGGAGGAGCCGGCGCCCAGCAGGTACACTCGTTACTCGGCCGAGTCCCGATGGATCTGGAAAGCTTGAATAGGAAACGGGAGTAGGAAAATCGGAGCGCAATTGAAGCGCCACTCGACATTAAAAGGAGGCAGCCAGCGCGCGCGCCGCGCGTAGCGCCGAGTCGTGCAGGTTGCGTCGCATCCAGTGCGTAACTAACGCGTCATTCCGTAACGGAACGATCGGCTCGATCGGCTCGATCGGCTCGATCGGCTCCTCGATTGGGTTTTCCCTAAAATGAGAATTCTTGGGAAAATTGCTACTCACGTCCCGCAATCGCGCGGGAAGTTCCGTTCAGCTGGCTTCCACACTTCCCGGCTGCTTCCTGGCTGCGTTCACTCCGCAAGTACGTAGATACATGGAAGGACCTATTTCTCAAGGTTCCTGCTGAAAATCTCTCCGGAGCACGTTGCCATGCCAACCAGGAAGGACGAGGATCAAGGATTTCTTATCACTTGTCAGGAACATCCGGGCCGATGCGGCGCGACCTAAGGGAATGTTGCTGAGACTCCAAGAGAAACGCCTGAGGATCATTCGGGCGGACGTGGGACGACGAGTCGCAGAGGAATCGAGGTCTGCCGTCTGCACAATGAAGCGAAATCTGCTCGTGCGTCAAAAGGGACAGATGCGCTTTTGCAGGAGACGCGCTGCGGCCGATCAAAGGACGATTCGACCCCGATAGACTCCTGAAAATCATCCCGGAAGATGTTAAGGATGCAGGATCCATTGGCGAATATGGGCAACAATGGAGAACGCGCGATCCTATCTCGTGCGGCGGGGAGAGATCGGCGCCCCGATCGCGTGTCCTCCCGTGTCCTCCTATTGGAGGTTGAACGATCCTTTCCGTTTCCAAATAATTACCAGCAGCGCGTATCCTCTTGCTCGATCTCCGAGGACCCGTCGTCCTTTGGGATATCCTTCAGGTAACGGCACTCTCTGGAGTTCCTGTGGAGAGCAATCACGGGGGATCAAGACGCCGTGATCAAGTATTAGTGACTAGTCGGCAGTAATAACAATGAAGAGTGATAAATAAAGAAAGATCGAAAAGTCGATTATCTTTTAAATAACATCAACTTTATTCGGTAGAGATTCAATCGTACATCGTGATTCATCATCGGAGTTTCTCTTAGTTAGTTGTGCATTGGTTGTCTTGTCCGCTAACGAACGGAATAACTGGCACGGCCGGCAACGGAAGAAAGAAAGAGAACAAAGAAAGAGATATCTGTGTGTGCATTTGAAAGCAAGAAAATAGTAACCTGCTCGCGACCCCCCATTTGCCTTCGTTGCCAAACTCTGCAAATCGGTATGTACGCATTCGTGTCGCGTGTCCGAGTTTCCCGTTTTCGGCTGATTACTTAATCTTTCTGTATTTTTTTATAAGGACGCTAATGTCGGCACTCGCGTCCTCCCTGTCACCAGCACTTTGTGCAATACTGCTATTTCACATGATTTACTTAAATGTTTAATTTTCGGTTATGCGATCTCGTGGCACATCCCCGTCAGCCGACGCGACGCCCCCAATTCATCGCCCTAACCTAATCGTAGTTGCGATTCGACACTTTGAGCTTTCACCTTTATTTCCATCTCGATCAGCTTCGCGACGCGACGGGTGAGCTGATTACAAAGATAACTCCTTTGGATGCTTCGGTAGTTGAGTTACCGATCGACCGACCGCAGCCGTGCTCTTCGGAACGGGCCAATATTCGCGATTCCCTATTTTACCTTATTCCTCGCAGTATTACGCCGCACGTTCACTGTTCTTCCAATCCGTGTCTGATTGCGAACGGCACTTAACGATATATTGTGCGTTAATCGAAGCGAATTCACTAATCTTTGATCGAACGGCTTTGCCATTGATCTCATTGAGTGGAGACCTAGCGATAATATCAATTACTTCGAAGATGATCTTACTACCTACGATGATCTTCCGTCTGTTCCCTGAACCGATTGACGCTCGACTAATCTTCCGAATGGCGGCCATTTTACCGAACGAATGCCAGACGTCTCGGTGCTCGCGTTCCACATGTCGGAATTACAAGTTACAAATCGTGCTGCGAGTGATCATCCCGTTCGATGCTCGAATCTTATGTCACACTCTCACAGGGCCACACTCACAAGTTCCATCCATCCGCGGAGAGACGCACACTTCTGTTACACGGTTTCTCTTTTCGGTCTTCGTTCCTCTCCCTCTCTTCACCCCGTTCCGTTTCAAGGACACTCTGCTCGCTCTTCCCTATTCCGCTGCCTCCCGTCCTTCGTCGCTAAGCAGATTCAAATCTACGAGGGAAGCAATATCGCGAGCAACGGAGCTTTAATCGAGCCGGAAATCCTCCCGAGACAGAAATAAAAGATACTAAACGTAAAGTCTACAGCAATAAGATGCCAACCTTTGCCTCCGTTGCATGTTTTAAACATTTTCTGACATAGATATTTTCGGAATTTTTGCGTGTCAACTAATAGTGGCTATGACCAGGCATACGTTCATACAGGCACGCAGGCACGCAGGCACGCATGCACGCAGGCACGCAGGCACGCAGGCACGCACGCATCCTCGGCTCCCGATTCGTGCTCGACATCATGCTCGACATCACTCTCAGCCCCCTTCATGTACAGACAGGGAGTCGCGAATAAATGAGACTTAAGAGCTAGGCCATACTTATGCTGCGTCGCAACAGGTAAATAATGGAAAAAGGCGATCGGCCTGAAAATCCGTCAACGTACGTCTCTTTCGTTTCTTCTTTTTTCTTGTCCTTCTATTATGCCGCGTAGACGTCAATGCTTATCAGTTATCACGGATCGCCCCACCGCCTATTTCTCTCGAGCCCAGTCACTCACACTTATCCTTAATTATCCATTAAAAATTCTATAACTTAGTCGTGGATGTGTGTGTGTGTGTGTGTGTGTGTGTGTGTGTGTGTGTGTGTGTGTGTGTGTGTGTGTGTGTGTGTGTGTGTGTGTGTGTGTGTGTGTGTGTGTGTGTGTGTGTGTGTGTGTGTGTGTGTGTGTGTGTGTGTGTGTGTGTGTGTGTGTGTGTGTGTGTGTGTGTGTGTGTGTGTGTGTGTGTGTGTGTGTGTGTGTGTGTGTGTGTGTGTGTGTGTGTGTGTGTGTGTGTGTGTGTGTGTGTGTGTGTGTGTGTGTGTGTGTGTGTGTGTGTGTGTGTGTGTGTGTGTGTGTGTGTGTGTGTGTGTGTGTGTGTGTGTGTGTGTGTGTGTGTGTGTGTGTGTGTGTGTGTGTGTGTGTGTGTGTGTGTGTGTGTGTGTGTGTGTGTGTGTGTGTGTGTGTGTGTGTGTGTGTGTGTGTGTGTGTGTGTGTGTGTGTGTGTGTGTGTGTGTGTGTGTGTGTGTGTGTGTGTGTGTGTGTGTGTGTGTGTGTGTGTGTGTGTGTGTGTGTGTGTGTGTGTGTGTGTGTGTGTGTGTGTGTGTGTGTGTGTGTGTGTGTGTGTGTGTGTGTGTGTGTGTGTGTGTGTGTGTGTGTGTGTGTGTGTGTGTGTGTGTGTGTGTGTGTGTGTGTGTGTGTGTGTGTGTGTGTGTGTGTGTGTGTGTGTGTGTGTGTGTGTGTGTGTGTGTGTGTGTGTGTGTGTGTGTGTGCGCGTGCGTGTGCGTGTGTGTGGAGTATCTACATATGTACAGGATAAACACAAAAAGCGTATAATCATGTAAGTGTATAGTTGTTGTTGTTGTTCTTGTTGTTCGTTACAGCGACGTTAATAATATTAGGTACGTTCTATCGACATTACTAGGTATTTCGTTCCTCTTAATTAGGACATACGTAGGCATCCTAGAAAATTAGAAATAAAATGATTGCGTTGTGGGGAACTGGGTGGCCCGTGGACGAGCCTGGATAAATTGATAAAATAGTTATTCCAGGTTACGATTAAAGGATTAACGAACAAAGGCTAATACATTATTGTAACGGCGTATGACTCGAGTTTGCAAACGAAAATGCTAATATGTCTTTTGCTATTAATACCGAATATCCATCATCCCATTTTCAAATTCGCTAATCTCTTTACTTGTTACAAGGCCGCCGTGCTTCGGATTTCCTATAAGAGACGGCACGAATTCGAAAGAAGGAACGCATCTAAGACAGCTGGATATTTTCATATGCGCAGGTTTAAAAACGTCCGCGAGATAAAGATGGGAAATTGTAGTTTCCAAGAGAAAGAAAAAAAGAAAAAAAGAAAAAAAGAAAAAAAAAGAGTAGCAGGATCGTACGGGAGCATTCTCTAGGCACACTTCATTCGTCCTTTCGTATGGAGGCTGCTCCTATCGAAGAAACAGAGGTAAAGTAGTAGTCCTCCTCCTCTTCTTCTCCCCGATTCTTCATTGAATTCCCCTTTTTTGTTCTTTCTCTAGTCTTAAATTTTTGGTATCCGCTTAAAATTGCAATTGGTGGGAGTCTCGCGCGCGCCCCCATTAAACTCACTTATCTCGAAAGTTCCCTCTTTCGATCTCTGGGCGTTTTCTCCCCCGCTGCCCACGAAGATGACCTTCCGCTAGGTCTTCTCCTGATCGCGTTTACTCTGGCTGCCCTGGACCCAGTGTCACAACGAATGATAGTCACCCAATACCAGTCCACTGTGATAACCGGCGTGCGACGAAGACATTCCCATGGAGCCCATTCCCTGGTAGGCACCCATACTCATGCCGTTCATCGACATGGAGTTCATCGAGTTGACGCTCTGCATCGTATTGGGCAGCATCGTCGAAGGCCCCATGGGGCTCAGGCCGCCCATCGAGGGCGCGATTGCGCCCATTTGCATCGAGGACGCTGTGTGCGGCAGAGACTTCTGCAGGTCAGCGGAGGTCGGCGTACCTATCAGGTAATCCTATCGGACAGTTAAGAAAAACCTTCCTCTATAGCAGCCAGTTCTTCGAAATCTTATTAATTAATCAATTATATCAATTATATCAATTATACTAATTATAGACGTTATAGATACTGACGCATTTGAGGGGCGACAGAATGCGCAGCAAATCACTTGCCCGTACCTGACTACTGTAGTACTGCATGTAATCCAGCTGGCTCTTTTGCTGGGCGCAACTGGGCGGCGGTGGCGGGAGGCTCGCAGTCGGATGGACCAACCCATGACTGGTATGGCCTCCCTGGAGATGATGCTGCAACTGGTGGTGAATGTTTCTCTTGTCGTCCCCACTCTCGCTGCTGGTATCGTGGTGTTGCATATGGTGGGTGGGCGTATGGGGATGGCTCAGGGTAGATGCGTGTCCTTGGTGATAGGAATGAGGACTTGGGACTGATCCCGAGACAGGCGGCGGCAGTTGGTACATGCTCGTGGGCTGCTGATGCTCGATTATTTGCTGTTGCTGCTGCTGCTGCTGCTGCTGTTGCTGCTGAACTGCACAGCTCGACGGTTGCTGTTGCTGATTAACCGATTGCCGCTTGGTGTCATCGCCACTCTCGCTACTCGAATCTCCGAGACGACCGCCGTGACCCTTGTCCTCCCTCTGACCACTGGAACACCCAAAGTTTCTCGGCTTACGTCCATTCGCTAAAACTCCCAACTCACAGAGAATTCGTCGGATGGTTTCCTAGCCTAAGCTGATGGGGAACTCGTGGGAACAGGTGATTGGGTGATAGTGTCAGGCTTGTGTAAAACTATAAAAAATTGCTGGTCTTCCGTCCGTGAGCCTTAGGGATATAATTGCCGAGGATTTACGATCGCTCCTGCTTACGAATTCGAAATGATGCCTGAGGGGTTGACGAGGCTCACGGTGTCTTCTGGTAACACCTGTAGGCAAGACCAACCTCGGACACATTCTCCTGCACCTCCTGTACTCCTTTCTTTTTCTCTCGCCTCCCCCCTCCCCACCCAACACACACGCACTCTCTCTCTCTCTCTCTCTCTCTCTCTCTCTCTCTCTCTCTCTCTCTCTCTCTCTCTGCCTCCCGTTCTACGATACACTCACTGTCTCAGTCTCTTGGCATCTCGTAAACTCAATTTAGCAGGCTGGACCTCCTCGAAGCTGAAGCACGTGGGACTCTCCCCTCTTCTCCTCTCTCTCACTTGGGCTGAGGTTGCCTGACTGCCTGACTGCCTGACTGCCTATCTACCTTCTCTCAGGTATGGCGATCGTTAAGCGCTTGTTTTACAAGTCGTTAAATGTACCTCTCATCTGTGCTCTCTCGCATACGTACGAGAGAAAGGATATTTTCTTTTTTCAATCTGACTTCCCAATACGCGATAAAGCACACAAAATGGATTTTAAATAAATTTCTATAAACAATGGAAGTTGCCGTGGAAATGAGTCAGGCGTATGTGGCTATCGCACTAACGTAGTACAGGAAACAACCGATACTATCTTCTCTTCTTCCAAATGAATTCGCGCGAAATCTGAGCAAATGCATGCGAACCTCGTGACATTTCCTGAGTTAGTTTGACTTGTTTTCATATTGAGAGAAAGGCATTTACCGTTAAACATGTAGCTTGTTGGGGGCGGGGGG
>NW_014332762.1:2385719-2389897 GCF_000341935.2 Cephus cinctus
GGGGGGATACCGAGGGGCAGAGGAGAAGAAGAAGAAGAAATAGAAGCCAAGAAGGAGGGTCCTCTCTAATCCCAAACCAGCCCATATCCTGACGATAAATCTGTTCGTTGGTGGAAAGTACTGGGGGTCTCCCGTTAGACATGTTAACCAAAGAGTTATTTCAGAGGAACGCGATCGCGATCCCCCGTGATCTTCGTCTTCGGATGCTGCAGGACGGCGCAAAGGGGCGAGTCAACGAAGAACGAATCTTTGAGATGCGTGTAGTTGTAAAGAGACGGTAGAAACGGTAGAAACGTTAGATGCGTCCGTGACGTTGGTGGAAGAGGTGGAAGAGGTGGAAGAGGCACAAGCGGTAGAAGTCACTCGTTGAATCGTCCTGGGCCCATAACCCCAAAAGTGTCGGTGTCCCCCAGGTATGTCTTATCCTCCCGAAGATCTCGCAGTAAATTTATCCGTGTTGGTACATGAGGCCCCCAGAATGAGAAGGGGCCCCACAAGCAAGCACACTGAGCACAATTTTCTTCGGGGAATTATTTTGATTAAAATTTCTAACTTATCGAGGGATGCTCATTCGGCCAGAGCTCTGAAACTAATTCTGGGGAGTTGACTGACTCTATGGTGCTATCAGGCTATCAGACTATCAGGCTATCTGGCTATCAGGCGGGTGCCTGTACTGGAGGAAAGACGGTGTTAAAAGTAAAAACCCTATTTCAATTGCCTTGTCGCAATTGGTCCATTACTCTGGTGTAAATCGTCAGTGAAAAAGAGCGCTGTCGGAGAGTCAGTGTTATCGATTAACACGGAAAAGTATGACACCAGACAGGGTGTAATCCTTTTAACGCAACAGGCGTACTAGCACTTGTAGCTAGCAGAAATGTGCAGGCTTCTAAGGAAAACAACATAATTGAGGATCAGCGTGATTCATCGCACAATTTGATGTTAAATTTGTGCAAGTACACCACATTATTGGCCTCGCCACATGGTCGGGCTACCATTAACGATCATCAAATGATATTAATTTTAAGAGCAGTTTTTTTCAGTACACATAAATCCCGTTTTTCTTGAACAGTGTAGAGGATCCTAGCCAGAGGTGCGCAGCGCATCGTTCGCTATGCTAATCTTGTAATATACTTGGGATCCACAATGGTCCCGACTGCGCGGGATCTGCATTCGTATTTATGGACGGTTTGGACAACGTGCCTCGTTAAACCGAACGACGGGAATAGGTCCCAGGCTCATTGGAGCTCCGGAGGAAGACTGCAGAGCGAATTTTATTCAGCGTCCGATACATAAATTAACGTAAACTTGGAATTTAAGGATCCCTTGGTTAATTTCCCTGGCACCTCTTGCCTATCAAATTCTCTCTCCCTCTCTCTCTCTCTCTCTCTCTCCCCCTCTCTCTCTCTCTCTATGCCCGCTTGGACCGCACAGCTTCTCAGTGACTGTAAACAGCATCATTGAGATCCGTAAGCAGCGTGGTGCCATCGAACGCCTTTTCCATGCATCAGTGCGCTCCTGGCTCCTCTAGCTCCTACGGTAGGATTTTATTTAAAAAGTTCAAGTTTCAAGCCGACTCAACACTCGAAATCAAATTACGCGAATCCTTAGCTCTTGTGATTTCACTCTCTGTATCTCATTTTGAATGTCTTCGAGATAGATCTTTGAGAAGCCCCATGAGGCTGAACGTATCGTCGAACGAAGCTACGTTAAACATTAGAATGAACGACGACTGACAGTCAATGAGAAGAGCGACGCGCCTCCGAAACAGGATCAGTCTTATTGGATTTCTGTGCAAGTTGTATAGCGTAACGCGTAGTTTTACATGAGAGCAGGGACGTGGGGTGGGCAGCGCCGCTCGTCCAGCTTCTATGGCGTCGCTAAGGGGATCCTCATAATCTCATTTTATTATGGGGTTCTCTCGGCGTTATGCTCGATGTTATCGTTGATTTTATCGAGCATACGGCGAAAAGTGGTGTCGATAAAGTTAGGGAGAAATTAGCGCGGCGAATGGCAATGATAACGATCTACTGGTCGCAACTGCTGATATTTATCGCGTTATTAAATTGTAGATTATGCAGACAGCGCCAGGGTGGCACTTCTCAGGTCCATCCTCGAGGGTCACCCCGTGAACGGGTCAGGTCGGACGAACCAAGTTCCAGAGAATTCCGGTGCTTTTTGCACCGGGTTAATCGGCTACTCGATACGTCATTGGAAAACGCGGCGGTCAGTGGAAAACAGAGAATCGAGCCAAAAGATCAAAGATTTCTCGGTCTATTTTCGTGAAGCTTCTGTGTCCCGATGCGATCCGATTGCCGTCGTCATCTTACAAAAGCCGGACAATATTATTAGAATTTTTAAAAGCGTTCCGAGCGCTCGGCATGTATTCGTCTCTTGTCTCTTCTCCTTTCCCCATTACTATACGTTGTTGGTCGCGTTGCCTTTGACTCGATTGAGAGACTCCTCGACCCGAGCCGAATCATTTCTTTTCTTCACAAGCTCTTCCCAAACCACGAGATATTTCGCCAGGTCATTCGGCATTCGCATCTACTTCTTAGAGCCCTCCTCTCTTTCGTTCCGTGCACGCGCGTCCGATGTCTACGAGAGCAGAGGGAAGCACGAGGAAACATCATCTTGATAGTTTTAAAAAATTCAAGGAACACTCGCAGCAACAAGAGAAACTGAAGCAGAGTAAAGGGCTGCTGTTTCAAAAGTTAAGGGAAAAAAGTGAGCGAAGCTCTGTTTGCCGATTGCCAGGATTTCCCAAGCACCCTTGTCCGCGGCAGGTGAGCAGCTCAGCTCGGGCCCCGCGTGGGTCCTGTGTTTAGTCGGACCTGCGAGAAGAAGGCACATGGAAGAGAGCAGCCACTCAGGGGTGGCAGCTGATTCCATAAGCAGATAGGGAACATTTTTCGGTCTAAAATAATGGTTCGACCATCCTACCGTGTACACATCGCGCCAGTTCTGTTTACAAACTTCAAACTCACTTCTTTTTCCTAAAGTCGTCGCGATTCAATGGACTCGTCTTCCTCTACCTGGCTGTGGCTCTCCGACCGACCATCCGGCCATCCGACCATCCGACCAACGTCTCCGTAGCTACTCAGGTTTAATCCGATGCCGATAAATTTCGCGTCTTTCGCAAATTCCCCTCTCTTCGTTCTATTGAGAATGCTGGACGCATTCGACACAGTCATCCAAATGCCTCCTAGCCGTAAATTCTATTAAGGAATCGAAGGACCTCTGGACCATCCTTGGATATATGGGCTCTGTCAGCTGAGCGGACGATGGTCCAGGTTGCTGGAATCGAGCGGGTGACCCTTATCTTCGAATTAGGTAGCAATTAGGTTCACATGCGCTGGAACACGGAGATGACACGAGGCAGGGGGCTTCCCAAGTGGGAAGTGGGAAGAACAGCTCCTGCGGGAACCATGTTAAAACGCTTTCGGTGTTTTCGTATTTTCTAATCCGGATTACGTGGAACCTGCCAGAAGAACAGAACCTCCCTGCGTGCGTCCAGATACTTTGAAGATTGGCCAAAAAAGGAGAACAGGAGAAAGAGAAAAATGGAAAGAGCGAGAGATGGACGAAACGGAAGAATCAACGAAGAAGAACGAAGCCGCGAAGACTCGTAACGATTCGGCGCCGCGCTCCGATTGCATCGGACTTATATTGAATCAACCCGCATCCATTAATCGGATCCCTGGACCACCGCTCGATCGGAATTGGGGCGAGAGCTGATCGTTCAACCGCTCGTAGCCCTGTCCCCACATTTTTACACGTATTATGTGCATTTTACGCTGCGGCCGGCAAGAGATTCAACGGAAGTTGCCAACAGACCGGAAGCACGCGGCTGCCTTCGAGAAGTTCTGCCTCGATTTCTCCGAGGAATCGGGCAGTTTCCTTTCAAAGGAGGAAAAAACATTAAAGAGGTCCAGCTTGAAATTCCAAATATTGACCAGCCGATGTTTTCAACTGCACTCTAAAGAGAGTCTAGGTCAACCTATCCTGAGCTGACCTGACCTGACCTGATCTAGCCTAATCAGATTGTCTTTTTCGCGAGGACACGTCCATATGCACTGTCAGTCTTATCTACCTTTGCTCTATATACGTGTGCGTGTGCGTGTGCGTGTGCGTTTAGCACACTCCAAAGAGGACGCGTATTTCGATCTGTGGGTTGGGGG
>NW_014332762.1:2389955-2394245 GCF_000341935.2 Cephus cinctus
GGGGGGGGGGGGGGGGGCAGGCACTCTTGTGGTCGTATTTACATAAGACTCACATAGGAGCTGACGAGAAACTCGACACCGTACGAGTAAGCACACGCATGTGTGACGTCAGTCTATGTGTCGCGTGTATACATAGTATATGTATATGCACGAGAGAATACTCGAAGCAGCTTTCTTCTCTTACTTCGACAGCTAAACGAGGAGATACGTGAGCGGGAGTTGCTGCGGATTCTTTCGATTGGCCGAGACAATCGAAACCGCAGGTGTATTTGAATTTTTGTCATCCTTTTCCGAAAGTCGCCACGTTCCCGTAAGATTGCCGGGGACTACGAAGTACCGGAAGCGTGCAGGATAATGGGCATGCTTCCTGTTGAAAGTGAAGCAGCGCCGCCGCCGCTCCTCCCTCGCGGCACGCGTTAACGGAGAACAAAGAGTAAGAGAAAAACATTTAGTGACGAGAGTTCAAAAAATCAAAGGAAATCGAAGGAATTCGAATCGATTTCCCATTGGTCGCGGATGCCCTCCGACGTGTCACAGGTCATTGCTGGATCGTGCAATCGAGCGATCGAGCGATCGAGCGATCGAGCGATCGAGCGATCGAGGTCTGCTAGGCCATTCGGTTGGCCCAGAGAGACTCTTACTCGTTAGGTCCATCAGGAGCAACGCAAAGTAGCTGTTGTCCAGTCTCTCTCTCTCTCTCTCTCTCTCTCTCTCTCTCTCTCTCTCTCTCACTCTCTCTCTCTTTTCTCTCTCTCTCTCTCTCTCTCTCTCTCTCTCTCTCCTCTCTCTCTCTCTCTCTCTCTCTCTCTCTCTCTCTCTCTCTCTCTCTCTCTCTCTCTCTCTCTCTCTGTCCAAATAGCGAACGTAGCGAACGCAGCGAATAAGCGTAAATTGAAATATCCGCGATAGTCGCACCAGCTAGCGTAGGGCAGCCTCTAGCGAAGCACTCGCACGTTTTTCAAACCCACGCGTGCCGATCGTTTCTCCCTTCTGTTAAACGCATTAAAGCTCAGATTTTATAACTTATTTTTCGAATCGGGCACAAGAATCCTTAGCTATTCTGTGGCAGCTGCCTAGGCGGCGGGTCGGGACGAATCGTTTCCTTTGCGGCGACGGACGATTCCTCCGATCGATTGCCGACGAGTCGAGGAAGGAGAGATGGGAAAGCATGTGCGTGCATGTGCGTGAATGTGCGTGCATGTGCGTGCATGTGCGTGCATGTGGGTTATCAAGCGAGAATTACATATGAGCGTCCGTGCTAAGCGAGGAGTCTGCATTCCGGGAATGCGTGGATGAATGAATGGCCCTTATGTGTGACACACACCGTGGGGATGTCAGGATGGGAGGAAAGGGAGGAAAGGGAGAAAAGGGAGGAAAGGGAGGAAAGGGAGGACTTTGAAAAGAGCGGAGGGTTGTTCTTTTTGAACGGGGCACCGCCTGGAGGAGAGCTGGAGATGTTCAAGGCGGTCGGCCCCCCCTTGCTCCTTGCTCCTTGCTCCTTGCTCCTTAGTCCTTACTCCTTACTCCTTACCGCGCGTATGGGCGCACACACGTGCACGTGGCTCCTACGAGGAGGCCTGTCAGCTGACAGCTCTTGACATGCTCTCGAAGGGGCTTTTTACGGGGGCTCTCCGGGCGCAGTAGTGTTTTTGCATGTGTGGCCAGTGAAAATGGCCGGGCGCTCCTCCCAATATGGCCGTCGGTTCCTGAATAGGTTGAGTATATAGCACCGCTATGTAGATCAAGAGTGTCTTTCCAACCGACGGCCACCCATTTCACCCGTATGCCACCCTCCTTCGCCTCAGGAATTTCCATGCGTACCCAAGCGCGCAACTTCTTTCGCTCCATTTCCCCGGATTTTCCGTATTTACTCTTGATTCAAAGATAAAAAGAAGTAGAATTTAGATTCGTCTCGATTCACCAAACGTCACATGTCTATTAAAACGACAAGTCGATCTCGACCCTCGTCGGTTATCGCGTTATCACTTTCAGAATTTCTGCTTCAATGTTGATCTCTCGCAAAGACATTGACTGTACGCTGCTGGCCGTTTCACGATTCATGTTGCGCGTCGGAGGGTTTCGATTTAATGAGACGTCGCGACGCCCCGAATACGCAGGTTTCGCGCGTAATGATCCGCGGCTATACTGCAGTGGCGGCGTCGGTCTTCGGTACCATAGTAGAATCCAGGAGTTCTCTGCTTTCAGCCAGAGAATTCTCTCTCATTCTGTCTCTTTCTCTCTCGCTCGCACTCTCCTGACACACTCTCTGTCTCGTTCTCTTCGTCGCTGTAGAACACTCGCGGACAGTTTCTTGGCTATTTCCGTCCCGGTATGGAGATTGCGTCGGCCAAGGAACGCGTGCCTGGCTCGCGCGTATCGGCGAATAAGCGAATAAGCGAATAAGCGAATAAGCGAATAAGCGAATATGCCCCACTCCGTTCACCAGACTATGCCTGTGTACTTGAACCTCACTTTTTCGAATTTGATCACAAAATAGGAAATTACACGTTTACGCAGGATTTCCATCATTTTGTGATTCTGTGGCTCAATTAAGGTCTCAGAATGATATTGTGCTGGTGCTGGTGCTGGTTGTAGTAGTAATATCGAGAGATCTGAATGTACGATCCAATTATTAGATTGATGTCTAAAGTATATTTATACTAATCCACGGAACTGCAGTTTCTGGATATTTCAACCGAATAATAAGAAAAGATCTTTCCATCCTCCCGAATGGACGAGCAAGAAGTAGTGATGCCTGCGCAGGCATGTTCAACTGTTAAAACGCTGCGAAATTCGACTTCTCTCAAGCGGGATACTTGAAATCTTTTGCAGGGTTTTAACGCGATAGCGCTGCCGGCGCCATCAAAGTTTTCCCATGAAAATGTCGTCCTGAAGGGGATGCGAAAACCATAGGACCACCCTTATATTCGTTCTTATCTTCAATACCACTCACGCCCTCATCAGCTTGCGGCTTCTCTCTCTCTCTCTCTCTCTCTCTCTCATGGACGTCATCATCTATCTATCCATCCACGTTGCTTCCGTGCGGATCCCTCACGCCCTTTCTCCAGAGTCAATATTGGCGCAGCCACCCCCATCGGCAGGCCGTCGCGGCGGCGGCGGCGGCGGCGGCGACGACGACGACGACGACGACGACGACGATGGCAGCAGCAGAGCAGCCCCTCGCTAGCCAACGTGTACTCTAGGAACTACTTGCTTTTGCTACGCCCCTTCTCTCCCTCTCTCTCGCCCTCCTGGCCCAACTAGACGCATCGCGTCCCGACGCCTCTCCATCTGCTCCCTGGCATCCGCAGAATAGAAGCCCACGTAGGAAGCCCCAACTAGAGCCTAGTACGTGTGCAATATGGTAATCGTCGGACTTATCACTCAATGATAACTAAAAAGACCTATAGAAACGTAGAGAGTGTAGAGACAAAGGAGGTATTGTATTAAGAAAAAGAAAAGGAAAAAGAAAGAAATACTTGGTCCACCGTTCGCAGAAATGATCAGTCGAACCGCAATGGAGGCTGCCACAATTAGATAACGCGAAATAATAAACACATCTCAAGAATCGCCTCGGTGTTTTGTCTATCTCTCCTCTTATCGTAGTAACAACGGCTGAGCCGCAGAGCTATTTGGCCAGGCATACGACGATAAACAAAACACTCGGAGTAGTCAGCTAAAGTATACATAGTCGTAGTCTCGCAAAGTCAGTAATACACATATTTCTAGCCCAGCTTCCAGGTAGACGAGATCTAGAATCTCCAGAGTAATGATATGAAGTATTCACAAGATGCACGGGAGGACTGAGAAGAAATTCAATGAGGAACGAGAGAATTTTCAAAGGGCTGCCGGGAATTTCAAGGTTGCCCCCTCTCCTCTCCTCTCCTCTCCTCTTCCACTCGACCCGCGTGTTTCCACGAATGGAAAAATCCAGGCTGAGCGAGTTCTGCGACGAATGTGCAAAAGTAGGGTAAGGAGATAAAAAAAGGATTGATTATCCAAGAAGGCCATTCCGCGCACACGAGGAGACGCGCGTCAGGCGACAGCAGGAGCAATCGTTACGTCGGGCAGGAGAAGCACTGTGGAGATGGCTTCATCTGACGTCAGAAACGTACGGGTTGGTTCCGATAAAAGGGAGGCGCACGAGAGCACCCAAGGGTGGCTCTCTCTCTCTCTCTCTCTCTCTCTCTCTCTCTCTCTCTCTCTATCTCTCTCTCTCTCTATCTCTCTTTAATTCCCAGCCAAAATGTCTCGCTACCCCCTCGCCACCCCCCCCCCCCCCCCCCCCCC